>NW_024580600.1:0-74514 GCF_017639745.1 Melanotaenia boesemani
GCTTTTGATATGGCGAGATGCATGCTGATAGAAAGTGGTCTGCCCAAACAACTATGGACTTATGCAGTTCAAACCGCCGCTATAGTACGGAATAGATGCTTTAATACACGCATAGAGCAGACACCAGTCCAGGCATTAACAGGTAGACGACCTAACTTGTCCAGGATGCAGAGTTTTGGTACGAAGTGTTTTGTGTACAAACAAAACAAAATTGGATCCAAGGAGTGAAGAAGGTGTTTTCATCGGGTATGATAAAAAGAGTCCCACATACATTATTTATTTTCCTGACACCAGAAAAGTGCAGAAGCATCGATTGGTAAAGTTTTTATCCAAGACGTGTGTAGAGCAGCAGACACAGACTCTCCTACCACCTGTTGATGACTTTGTAGAGTACAAGACAAAGACTTCAGATTCCCATGTCCAAGTAGTGCAGCAGCCTGAAGTAAGCCACCAGCCTGTAGTAAGCCACGTCCAACCACAGCCAGAAAATATCAAGCATGAGCCAGAGAGTAGACGTTACCCTTCTAGAGAGAGGAGGAGGCCGGACAGGTACACTGACTGTACGATGACTAAACACTTGCATGAAGATGAAACCGATTGCTTCCAGAGTAACATAGATTACTGTTACAAAGTCACATGCAATATACCAGTTTCATACAGAGAAACTGTTAGCTCAGATAAAGCAACGGAGTGGGTAAATGCAATGAATGAGGAAATGCAGTCATTAAGAGAGAACAACACGTTTACCCTGTCAAAGTTACCTGAGGGCAAGAAAACAGTGGGGGGAAGATGGGTGTATGCCATTAAAAACAATGTTGATGGTACTGAGCAGTATAAGGCTCTATATGTTGCTAAAGGATACAGCCAAAAGATGGGAATAGATTATGAGGAGACATTCTCTCCAGCAGCCAATCTGACGAGCATCAGAATGCTGATGCAAAAAGCTGTTCAGGACAACTTGATCTTGCATCAAATGGATGTAAAAACAGCTTACTTAAATGCACCAATAGACTGTGAGATTTATATAGAACAACCAGAGGGGTACAAGGTCACATCCCCCACAAATGAGAAGTTGGTGTGTAAGTTGGAGAAATCCCTGTATGAGTTAAAGCAATCTGGCAGAAACTGGAACAAGGTTTTCCATGACTATCTAACCAGTAACGGGTTTGTTCAAAATCAAGCTGACCACTGTGTTTATACAAGGGAAACGGAGCACGACAAAGTGTTTATGGTCATCTGGGTTGATGATGTAATCATTGCAGCAAGTGATGAGCATGTTTTGAATGTTGTTAAGAACAAGCTAACTGCAAGGTTTAAAATGAAGGACTTAGGACAACTTAAACATTTTCTTGGCATTGATTTTATCCAGAGTGATGACTGTGTAACCATGTCACAAAGTATGCTGAGAAAATCCTGCAAAGGTTCAACATGTATGACTGTAAACCTAGGTCTACACCATGTGAGCAGAAGCTGAATTACACAGACGATATAGCACTGGATGATGTTACAAGGTACAGGGAGGCAGTGGGTAGCCTCATCTACTTAACTATCTGTACCAGACCTGATTTGAGTTTTGTTGTGAGCAAGCTGTCTCAGTATTCTGCTAAACCTACAGAACAGCAATGGGGTACAGTAAAACATGTATTGAGATATCTTAGAGGTACAAGTAACAAGAAATTGTGCTACAGAAAAAGCGAGAGCCTGGGCATCCAAGCACACAGTGATGCAGATTGGGCCGCTGATGTAGACAGAAAAAGTACGACTGGTTATTGTGTAAGCTTAACCAAAGAAGGCGCTCTAGTCTCATGGAAGACAAAGAAGCAGCCTACAGTAGCTCTGTCCTACTGTAGCTCTGTCCTACTGTAGCTCTGTCCTACAGTAGCTCTGTCCTACAGTAGCTCTGTCCTACTGTAGCTCTGTCCTACTGTAGCTCTGTCCACTTGTGAGGCAGAATATGCAGCTCTGGCTGCAACCATCCAAGAGTGTTTGTACCTTGCACAATTTTTAGAGGGTATGGACAAATATCTATATACACTACCAAAGGTGTATGAGGACAACCAAGGTACTATCGCCTTAGCCAGAAATCCTGTCAGTAGACAGAGACGTAAACACGTTGATATAAAGTATCACTTCCTCAGATCAGCTGTGAATGATGGGAAAGTACGTTTGGAGTATTGTCCTAATGATCAAATGGTGGCAGATTTGTTGACCAAACCTGCAACTAAATTCAAGCTGAACAAGTTTGCCAAGTTCATGTCTGGATATGAATAAAGTGTTTTTTTTATTTAGTTTTCTTTTGTTCTGACATTCCTAATATCATTTGGGTATGATAATATGAGATCAAGTGGGGGTGTTGACAGATGCTCTCAGTTACTGTTTGTGTTGACAGATGCACCCAAATATTATTTCTGTTTTGTAAACATGTGATCAATATGTTGTGTTCAATTATCGATTGTGGATTTGTATTCTTGCCTCCTAATTGGAGGAGTTACTGGCCCAGGTGTGTGTGACCAGACTAATTGTGGGTGTGTTCAATAAAGAGCCGTTCACTCACAGCGGATTTTGTGAGCTGAGCGAGCTGAGAAGCAGTTTCTGTCTCCCGTGCATGTTTATTTGATATAAGATTTGTGTGAAAGGAAGCTACTGTGCTTTTAGTAAGTTTATTTAACCTTTTTTCTTGACTCCACGCGTACCGTTGTGCAGTTTGACTCTGCCAACAACAGTAAATTTTCCATAAAGGTTCCTGATGTAACTTAAATGAAAAGCGTTCATTGATTGGTGTTGTGTGTTTATTTCTGATCATACATCAGAGCATCTCTCAGTGTGATGGACAGCAGCTTTGTTTGTTTGTTGTGGCTGTGAATCACAAAGACGACGAGGACAACTGTAGAAATTGTGCAAGCTTCTGAAGAATGACTATATGTGAGTGTTTAGGTGTTTTGGGCGGTTGGAAACAACTTTACAGCGACGCGTTACCGCCGCCAAACGTGGTCAAAACACGGAAGTGAACTCCAATTTCAGCTCTGCCCACTTGTGGATGAACTGACTTCTTATCCATGGAAATGTAAAAGACGCACGGAAGTATGAAGGTGGTGATGTATGACGAAACTGTTCGACTTCTGCGTCGGGCATTAAAGGTCTTTTCATTCTCTCTGAACCACTTACGGGTTACAGGTAAGCTGGAGCCTATCCCAGCATTTAATAGGTGAGAGGCAGGTACACCTGGACAGGTCACCAGTCCATCACAGGGCCGATGTAGAGAACCCAAACATACATGGGAGAACATGCAAAAAAGCCTCCAACCCCCAGGTACAAACCTCCTCCCAGCCAAGGCTCAAACCAGCGACCTTCTTGCTGTGAGACTGCGGTGCTAACCACTACTAACCACTACACCACCGTGCAGCCTGGTGGTGCAACTTTACTTTGATGGGCCACCATGTGGTCAGTTCCATAAAAGGAAAGACTGGGATCACACCTCTATGTAAAGAAGGAGGGGCCTCTTAGAAGACAGGGAGGTAGTGGTACAGACCAGGTTTACAGAGAGAGCTGGAAACCAGGTTTACATTAATAGTCTCCAGATTTACTTTTAGCACTAGTTGCACCGGTGCGCCAAACTTTTTAATTTAATATCATTACACAGACGTTGTTTATTTATGTTATTGTGGAGAATAATGAGGTTTCTTTATTTAAGCATGAAGGTTAAGTAGAAAAAAAAACATTTAAATAAACTTAAAGTTGTATCTTAACGAAGTTCAGTGAAACTAAACATTTCAAACTTTGAAATGACTCATGAGGTTGTGCTGCTTCACATTTTGCCGCCGAGGTTGCTGCTTGGTCAACCCTTACGATCACGTGTGATGAGGAAAGCCCCACAAATTCTCAAGACTATGAGAAATCCTGTCGGTCAATCCAGGAAGCTGCTTGTGAAGACGTGTGTGGGAGATTTGGTAGAAAGATGTGGCTTGTAAGTACGGCTGTTCGCCTTGCTTTGTTTCACGTTTGTAATGATTTTTCTACATGTTGCAGTAATGTTAGAGTTTACAGAAGCAGGACATGCAGCTTGTATGACTGTAGGAATAACTGTTGCTTCTTTCTTTGTTCAGTTACCCTGTGAGTGCAGAGAAACTGGCTGCAGCAAAAAGCAGAATCTCCACTTTCCCATCACTGAGTGTCCGTGGGGCAGGACAAGGCGAAGGATTAGAGTAAAACTACAAAACACCTCTTAACACCACACGAGATAGCAGCCTAAATCCATTATTAAAAAAACTTGACTGTACCATCAATAATGTCCTGGAAGAACATTTCATCTTGAGTTTAGAAAGTATGGTAAAATATTTCACTGGTTGCCTTGTGTTTAAAGTGATTCATCATTTCATTGCTCCTTTTTTAAAGATCTGTGGAACTCTTACCGTGGAACTAATCACTTGCTAACTTTAAGATTCATGTCCAACCAAAATGTGGCTCCTGTCAATCAAACCTGCTCACACTGATGAGCTGCTGTGTGTGAATGTCTGTATGTCAGTGAGCCTGGATGTTTTTATGTTAATGCTCTATATTTTTCATGTTTGTTTTCTTTGTAATCTTCATCTTAGTGAGTTTTTTAACTTCTTCCTGTCTGAGGTCTGCAGGTGGAAATAATCAGTTTAGTTTAAACCTGCTACAAGACGCATTTCCCTCTGAGGTCATGTGTTGTTACACATGTCCAAGTCAAATAAATAAATTCCTGTTCAAACAACATCAGTCCTCCATAGTTCACCACAACCACTCAGGAACTTTTCTATAATCCAGTCTCTTTCTGTGGTTCTCCTTCTCAGGAACTTTTCTATGATCCAGTCTCTTTCTGTGGTTCTCCTTCTCAGGAACTTTTCTATAATCCAGTCTCCCTCTGTGGTTCTCCTTCTCAGGAACTTTTCTATAATCCAGTCTCTTTCTGTGGTTCTCCTTCTCAGGAACTTTTCTATAATCCAGTCTCCCTCTGTGGTTCTCCTTCTCAGGAACTTTTCTATAATCCAGTCTCTTTCTGTGGTTCTCCTTCTCAGGAACTTTTCTATAATCCAGTCTCCCTCTGTGGTTCTCCTTCTCAGGAACTTTTCTATGATCCAGTCTCTTTCTGTGGTTCTCCTTCTCAGGAACTTTTCTATGATCCAGTCTCCCTCTGTGGTTCTCCTTCTCAGGAACTTTTCTATAATCCAGTCTCCCTCTGTGGTTCTCCTTCTCAGGAACTTTTCTATGATCCAGTCTCTTTCTGTGGTTCTCCTTCTCAGGAACTTTTCTATAATCCAGTCTCCCTCTGTGGTTCTCCTTCTCAGGAACTTTTCTATGATCCAGTCTCTTTCTGTGGTTCTCCTTCTCAGGAACTTTTCTATAATCCAGTCTCCCTCTGTGGTTCTCCTTCTCAGGAACTTTTCTATGATCCAGTCTCTTTCTGTGGTTCTCCTTCTCAGGAACTTTTCTATGATCCAGTCTCCCTCTGTGGTTCTCCTTCTCAGGAACTTTTCTATAATCCAGTCTCTTTCTGTGGTTCTCCTTCTCAGGAACTTTTCTATAATCCAGTCTCCCTCTGTGGTTCTCCTTCTCAGGAACTTTTCTATGATCCAGTCTCTTTCTGTGGTTCTCCTTCTCAGGAACTTTTCTATGATCCAGTCTCCCTCTGTGGTTCTCCTTCTCAGGAACTTTTCTATGATCCAGTCTCTTTCTGTGGTTCTCCTTCTCAGGAGCTTTTCTATAATCCAGTCTCTTTCTGTGGTTCTCCTTCTCAGGAACTTTTCTATGATCCAGTCTCTCACTGTGGATTTGTGGAATCTAAACTGTGCAATCTTAGACGTAATCTTGAGCGGAGCAAAGATGCTACAGAAAGTGAAAAGTGACCACTGACTCGGATGAAGCTGGGAAGCCTGAGACCACAGAGAATGAAAACTGGCCACACAGCTGAACAGGTTACCCTGACCAAGAGGCTACGGCCCTCACCTGAGAACCGTTCAGCCATCAAGAAAGGCCTGGAGGAAACATGTAGTCATCATAGAGCCTGGATAACCAGAGAATCCCCCACTGTTACAGAAATATTCAACGAGTACCCAGGATTGTTGGACATGTCCAGTTTGTTAAGTCTGCTTGTTTCCCTGCGAGCGGATTTTTTAAGGCTCTTTTCGACTGTAGGAACCTTTTACAGTTCCTATAACATTTTCAGGAACCAGGCCGTTTTTTCGAGCATTCCGACATATATAACCATTTTAGCTCCTACTCCGAAGCAGGGTCTGAACGGGGTTCTATAGGAACCCTCATGACGTAGGTGTTTGGTGACTGGTAGCTACGCCCCTTGCCAGATTTCCGCATTTGTGTCCCCACCACATTTAAAAAACACGGTTGCACATACGGACAAAAACAACAACAGAGCAAGCGATAAATGGATCGACGAGGAGGTCGAAGCTCTTCTGACCGTCTACACCACAGAGGATTTTCAGAGAGGTTTTGAAGGTTCGCAGCAAAATATAAAAATATTCCTGACGATCAGCTCTCAGTCAGAGAACGCGGGATAACGCGAAGCAGCGCACGTAGAAAACTCACACAAGACTACAAATAAATTAAAGACCACGACAACCGGAGTGGGACGAACCGAAAAAACAGTAAATTCGACAGCTTGTACCACCGACATGTTTACTCGGGCAACGCCGCAGCAAATGACTCCTGTGTGCGGCAGGAAAAGCCAGTGTGATATGCAGAGTATACACACACACGTAAATAGTTATTTTTGCTCTGCTGTATTCACTATATAAAAAAAAAAAGACTTTGTAAAGAGTCTGAAGTATTCAGTTTGTGTCTGTTAGATGTGCTTTGGCCACATCTATAAAATATTAGCTAATAAAAATATTGAGTAGTTATTAACTTATTACAGCTATGAAATATTAAATAATCCATCTTTGGTCGCTACATTTTAAGTCTTATCCTGGGTGTAAATTTCGTTAGTTTATCAACTTTATAATATGCTCCATGTCACAGAACGAAGTTTATCATGTTTAACCAAGATCTGACACAAATTACACACCTGTAAACATTTCACCACCTCTTTTTATATTTTTACCTTCATATACTCTAAATCTGTGTGAGTATGTCCTCACAATTCTAAACCATAAGTCAGTCACAACCAACCCTCCAGTGACGGATTACTCCTCCACCTTTCTACTGATGAGTCCATAAAACACACAAAGCTTAAAGCAGATGATGAGATCTTTATTTTAAACATAAAACAAAAAAGAAATAAAAAAAATGAAATGATGCATTTTCTATGGAACGTTTTCTCTTTAAATGTGTACATCATGTATACATGTATGTTCTGTCTGTCCAACTTCCAGAACATGATGCTTATTATGAAGAGGTGTGTTGTGATTAGCTGGAAGGCAGGAGGTAAAGCATCCAGGTTGCTCTCCATCTCCTTCAGTATCTGCAGCAGGTGGTTGTGTCCATCCTCTCCAGTGCAGCTTCAGGCGGCCACAGATGTATTGAAATGTCTCCCTGGACATACAGAAATTCTCTGTCCACTGCTTATCGGTAAAACTGAGAACAACCTTTTCCCACTAGTTATTTGCTCCGGACCAGCCGGACGGTGAGGAGGTTCAATGAGCTGCAGCAACGTCTGAAACGCAGAACACGAGTTACAATAAACCCGCCGTCTGAAATGTTTACTTATTGTAATCTGCTAAACACAGACAGTAGAAAACCGTCTGAAATGTTTACTCATAAGACACGTATACAATCGGCGCATGTTTAATAAGTTAAACTTACACGTCGTCTCCTTTGTCTGCGGCGTATCTCCTGCCGCTGGATTCTTCATCTTCTGACTTTCAGGAGCCTTCCAGCCTCGACGTGAGACGCCCGATTTTATAGTCCATCAGTAACATCTCCATCAAGCAGAGCATGAACACTACGATCTCTTCGTTCTCCATATTAACTTGCCGTGTTGTTTTGTTTTTAGCGGGTTTTGTTTTGTTGTTATGTGGCGCTAAAGTCACACATCACTGTCGCAGACGTATGCGTCACATCGGTCCCGCAACCGCCCCAGACTCATGTGCGAATGCAACATGAAACAGTTCCCCTGGAGAAGAGCCGTTCTTAGAACTAGGACCGTTATTAGAACTGCGTTCTTAGAACTTCTCTGTCGGAATGCGCCTTTAGTTAATTGTTTGGATGTCAGCAAACGGAGCTTCTATGTCAACCACACAGAGAACAATATTAACATGGAGTCAGGTTCAGATAACTACCTCATGGATGTTTAAAATATTTAAGAGTTGGATCAGAGTTTTGTGCCAGCAAGGAGGCAGAATATGAAATCAAATCATTAACTGATACTGTATTTCATGACTTTTTTTCTCTCCTTTAATGTGTTTTAGTATAAATTCTAGTTGTTCTTGTCTTTTAATGCTTTAGTTATTTTATGTTCAGCACTTTGTTCAGTAGCTGCTGGTAAGTTCTTTATAAAACTAGTCTGGCTTCATTCTAATGGTGTTTCTTTTTGTTTATTGTGTGTTTTCTCCTCTATGAAAGCTGGACACAGTTTGGCAAGCTTACTGGTGGACAGAACTTTCTAATTGTTTTGGGTTTTTAACTTGTTCTACCTAACTCCACTCAGCTGTCTTTACCGTGTGTGTACATGTATGACCTGCCTTTCTCCACACAAAGAAAAGCAAAGTACTGGAGCTGATTCCACAGCTGAAGGTTTGCAGGTAGAACGTTCACCTGTCCAAAATGTAGACAGTCTGTGTTCACTGAGGGAAAAAACTCATTTGGCATCTTTGGGATTAATTTACATTTAGCTTTTTTTTGTATCTTCATTGACCTGCTTTATTTAAACATGTTGAGAATATTCAAGTTAACTGTTTATAGGAGTATTAGGAATCTACAGCACAAAATAATGCAACAAGTAACTTATCAGAAGTGAGAAAGATAGCGCTGTGTAAAGCTGGTTATAATCTATTGTAATTCATGTAAAATTAGTATGTTGTAGAAATGTTGGCTGCAGTCTGCAGATGTGTTGATGGACTGTTTCATATTAATGTTTTTATTTTAATGTTTTTATCTTCATCTCTTTGTTAAAGACATGAAATCTTATTAATAAATTTACAATAATGTACATTTGTCTCTGCTTTCCTTATCTGGAAGTTTAAACACACATTTTTATACATTTTTGTGTCAAAATAACATTTTTGTTTTACCTCAAATGACACAAAAGATGTGTTTAAAGACCGACACCTAAATTAGAGACAATATGTATTGTCCCTAATCTGATGCAACACATGTTAAAATTAAACACATCTTGTGTTATTTTAATTCATCTGTTCTAAGAGTGTTTTACATACGTAACGGAGCATAAATGGGCTTTAATGCACGTCAGTTTTAACTTCAAACCAACACACAGCACGGTGTAAAAAGCACCAAATAAATAAACTGAAAATTACATGAAAAAGTAAATAAACAGAAATATTGATGCAAAGTTAATTTCAAACTAATTTTATAGGTTTCTTAATGGAAAAATTATTAAAATGAAAATTTCCATATAGATTTGTTTATTGAGCCCTTTTACTAATTTCTATATTCATGTTTTATTTTGACAGTTTCGGGGCTCCATATTTCCTCAACTGCATGTAGTAGGTGGTAACTTGAACTGAAGAGAAGACTTTAACCTTGAACTGGTCCCTGATGGAAGAGAACGGGGAGTCTAGCACCACCCTTTCCTCCGTCTGGAGTTTTACATCAGATTCAACATCCAAGATGTTTATTTGTCACATGATCTGCTGCACGTACAATATGCAGAGAAACCTGAACCCAGTCACTTCCAAACTGCAGATATAAATGTAGAGAGGACGGTTCAGATCCAGTTCAGTGTTCCGCAGAGAGGACGGTTCAAACCATGGACCCGTAGAACGTTTTAATGACCACAGAAGAGACCATGAACCTTCACAGGTGGTGGAGACACTGTCTAGCCTTCCTGACCTGAGCCTGTATGTCGGTGGTCCAGGTTGGTCCAGGTTCAGGTGTCCACCAGCTGCACACCGAGGTTTTGATGTTCCTCAGTCTCGCCACTGGAGCACCACCGATGAAGAGGATGGATGAAGAGGATGAAGGAGCGCTGCTGTTTCCTGCTGAAGTTTACCACCAGCTCCTTGGTTTGGCTGATGCTTAGCTGGAGGTGGTTGTCATGGAAACATGTCTCCAGGGTCTCCACCTACTTCATGTTGGTGGTGTCATCGTTGTTGGAGACGAGACCGAGCAGCGATGTGTCTTCAGAGCAGCAAAAGTAAAGATAAAGTAAAAACACAGAGCACAGGAAGACGTCTGACCACGGCCGCGCCATCTTTTTACACTCATACATTTATTAGTAGAAACATTAACTTTATTATTAATAAGTACACGTGTGTGTGTGTTTTCTATTAAAGTCTGTAAAGTCTATAACACACACACCTTCTAGAGGTGTGTGTGTTATGAAGGAAATGTAAAATAAACATGTTCAGATGTCTCTTCTTTACCCAACAACATCAGAAAACCTGTTTATTGGAACCTTTTCATAGAAAAAAGAAAGTCCAGGTTTTCCTTTTCTCACACAAAGCTGAGCTAAACTGGGCTTGTTGTTCAGCTGGTTTGTAATAAAGTTTTTCTATAAAATGTCCGTAAATGTTGATCCAATAAAACGTGGACAGGAAGTCCAGCGCTGTACTGGGAAATGACCGGTATGGGTGGAAGTCCATCTGCTGCTGCAGGACACAATAAAACTGGAAATGAGTCCTGCAGCCAAACTGCTGGACTCAAACACCTGGAGGTTTACTTTTATAAAATGAAAGATGAGCTGATTCAGTCACAACAAGGATGAAATATTTCAACGTAGGATCAGAACATAAAGTTTATGTAGCAGCTGCTTTCAATAAGAAGACACCAGCAAAGGTTTTCACTGGAAAGAAAAACACTAACAGTAAAAATCTGAAAGAAGAGCTCCATTATTTCTATTTTAATAATTCTTTACTTCATCAGTTCATTAAACTGACATCCTGCTGTTCACATTTTCACCAGCAGAGGGAGACAAATCACCATCAATGAAGACTCCACTTCCTCCATTCACACATCTGAGCTAACAGGACTGTGTGTTGATGTTTTTCTTCTATGGGCAACCAAAAGTATTGTTTCTAGCTCCAAATAAAAGGTCCTCCACCTGCTGTCATTCAGCATGTTGCAGCTATAATCTTCACAGTGGAAGGTCTCAAACCTTCATGAGTCTCATCAGTCTTCATACATTCAAAGGAAGAAACTCGCTGCTAAGATGTGACGACCACATCCTGAGAGCTCAGAGTTCCAGGAACAGACGGTGGGAACAAGATGATGGAAAAGCTCAATTCAGCCGAGCACATCAGGGTTTATCCGCACAAAGCTAACATGGAAATATCAGTGATACTGGGAAAGAACGGCTTCCTGGACTTTTCATTTAGTAAAGATGTCCTGATACCAATAATAGAATCCATGTGCAGGAATAAAAAGCAGATTTCTGGCAGACCTAGCAGTGGAAACTTCTTTCTAAACGTCTTATTTACCAGGTAAAAATATTGCTGAGTCATGTTTCCATGTGTGTAAAAATGGAATAGTGAGCGTTTCCATGTATTACAGGATGTTTTACAGAATATACAAACATTTACATACAATAGTTCTATGGTTCATTAAAGAGGGAAAAATAGAAAAAAAGGAAAAATATCAAGAACAAATCCCTGATTTAAACAAGTTTTATATCTGAACTTGTTTTTCTAACTAATCACATGACCTTTCTTTCTGGAAACAACTTCACCAAATTCTTAAAGGTGATTAATAATTAATAGAAACATTAAATGAATGCTGCCATGTATTAAATGAGCAGTGAGGATCATTTTTAAAAGAATCTAAACTTTAACAGTGTTGTTGTAAAGAAGAAGCTTTACTTCTTCTGTGCTGGATATTGAGTCTCTATTTTTATCTATTATCTCTTTAGTGACGAGCAGAGAAGTGAAGTGTTTGCAGCATCATCAGACATCAGAGCTGATACAGCAGATGTATATTTGTAGACATTTTACAGCTGCAGCAGCTGATTTAAGATGAAAACATCAGATGGAAACAGGAACGCTCCTGTGTTTTTACCAGTTCATCCATTATTAGCTTCTAGGCTTTATTTAGCATCTACTGGCTGCAGTGGAAACTGGGAACCTTCACATTAGTGCAACACAGAAAGAAACTGTTCTCTGCAGCAAGAATTTCATTGGAACAAAGACTTTTTCCACAGAGATTTTTATGCTGTTTAGTTGTACGAGAGCGGCTTGATTCCAAATATTCCTTCTGATGCTGGTTTCTCCACATTAAGCTGCTTTTTACTAGATAAGCTCGTTTATCCTGTTATCTGCTTCCTGACTTTCATCTATTGAGATAAAAGCCAGAATGAGAAGAAAAGTCAATCTTTTCCTCCAGATGTGGAGATGTAGCTGCTGCAGGTTGGGCCAGTCTAGGCTTCGTTATTCTGAAGACAAAGACCTTCAGAGAACAAATGAAAACACTTCTAGTTCACCCCTGAAACAGCAGCTTGTTGCTGGAAACTCATTTTAAATGGAAACAAACTTCAAACTGAAATCATGTGATAAGCAGACGTCTGATATGAGCAGAAAGGGGAGAATTTGTCTTTCCCATGTTTGCATGTTCCACATCTTTAGCGGTGAAATCTGCTGGGAGCAATTCTCCCAGTGTTCATTTCTTTTCCTTTTCTTCACACAAAGATTTTTACAGCAGAAAAAAAGACTGACAGGATTTATTTTTGTCCTCCAGACAGAAAGTAAAGAAAACCTTGTGCAGCTTGGCCTCAGATTCCTTCAGTGACATGAGCAGAAGAAGAGAATTGTGTGAAAAGGATCCTAAGTGGAAGGAAGGGAGGGAACAGAGTTAAAGACAGAGCTGACTAAATGGAGCAGAGTTCAGCCATATTAAGCAGGCAGAGAATAAAGGTAAGGCCTTCCTGGAGTTTATGAAGAGCAGATTCACTCAGATGTCTGCAGACAGCAAGCGTGCAGAGCTGGAGAAGGAGCTGCTGAAGTGTTGAAGGACACTCTGGAAGGTCTGGAGAAGCTCCACGTCTTCCTGGATGCCGTGGAGAAGCTGGCCGCCACCTCACTGCATGTGTTCGCTGAGAAGCAGGTGTTACACCTGCCTGAAAAGATCCCACTCAGTCATGTTCAGGCTGCACCACTAATCCTGTCCTCTCCTCCTGGAGGTTCAAAGAGATGCACAAGTTTCCTTCCTTCCCAAACTTCCCAATGTGGAGGTGTTGGCTTCCCAGCTGGACAGATACATGCACATCACCAAGACCATTTGTGAGGAGATGAAGAAAAGCTGAACTAATATTTAGTCAGCAACACGTTTTATTCTTTATACACACATTTTTAAAGCTACACTAGAATAAAAGTGTGATTTTATTGGAGATGATTTTAACAGGAAACTGAAGTCAGCCGTTGATGCTGCAGCTCCACCTAAAACCAGAACTAGAAGATCCAAACTCACACCATCGCAGAGAAACGAAGAAACCAGAAACCTGGAAAGAAGCTGCAGGAGAGCAGAGAGGAAACGGAGGAAATCAAGATGAACTTTTCATTTAGAAAGTTTGGAGGAACAAGTCAGAGTTTACAATAAAGCAGTGAAACAGGCCAGAACGCTCCACTTTTCATCTGATTCCACACAATAAAAATAATCCCAGATTCCTTTTTAAAACAACACGTCTTTTAATAAACCAGATTTGAACAAGTCCTCCATGACAGCATCACATGCTGCATGTGAGGACTTTGCAGACCACTTCAGAAGTAAAATCAATGCTATTAGATCCAGTTTTTATCTCAGCGACATGTTGATCTTAACAGACCTGAAGCTTTGTTTTTACCCGAGGAAACACTGGAGAGTTTGTCCTGGTTGATGCAGAGATGCTGCTCCAGTTTCCTCCCAACTCAACCAACAAGCTGCCTTTTAGATCCATTCCCACATCACTTTAAACATGTGATGCTTTCTTTGAGCGTGAGCTTGTAGACGTGGTGAGTTCCTCCTTCAGACGGGCGTCTTCCCATCTGCCTGTAAACCAGCAGTGGTGAGGCCCCTTCTGAAGAAGAGGAATTTACACCCAAACCTTCTGGAGAACTACCGACCTGTATCCAACTCACCGCTTTTATCTCACATGATAGAAAAAGTTCTTTTTATTCACTTACACAAGTTTCTGAATAAACAGAATATTTTAGAAGGATCTGAATCTGGTTTTAGGACCAACCACAGAACCGAGAAGCCCTTTTAAACATTGTTAACCACCTCAGGTGGAACTTGGACCCACAGAAACTTCCAGTCCTGGTTCTACTGGATCTTAGTGCCGCCTTTGATCCAGTAGATCAGCAGGTTTTATTAGACAGACTCAGAAGTCTGGTGGGCCTCTCAGGTCCTGGTCTTAAATGCTTTTACTCCGATCTCACAGATCCACAGTTTCCAAGCTTGAACTGAGCTTTTGTTCCTGGACTTGAACATCTGCGAGTCTCAGAACATGATGATCCCACCACTCTCCTTCTGTGGGACACTTCCACATCCCAAACATCCCGTTCATCCACAGGAACTCAGTACACTCCTTTTCCACCAGCACTTTACTTTCTACAAGGCTTGAAAGCAGCTGGATCTCGTCTTCTCAACACACAACAAGCAGCGTGAACCTTTGACACGTTCCCTCATCTCTGCAGCTGCACAGCTGAACATCTTTCAATCAGGAGTTGTTGCTGCATCTTCAGGTAGAAAAGGATAGAAAATGGTCAAACCTCTTGAGCCCTCAGATATGAAGTGTTGCATTCTACCATTATTCCAATTAGCTGAGCAGGACCACTGGCCTTGTTTGTGTAGGTTCTGGTTCAGAAAATCCACTTCTAGTGTCTCATACAGCCGTTCACAGATGCTGAAAAGCTGTCAGTTTAACAGCTTGATGTGTGTCCAGCTTGTTGCTTTCCTTTCATTCTCACATCCCCCCGTTCCATAGAAGGAATCTGCAGCTGCAGGAGAACTTGTCCAGGTCATCTTCTCCACACTGAGTAGAGCAGCAGCTTTCTGGAAGGATCACAATGTGAAAACATCACCAGTGAAGCTACAAGATGTTTGAACTGGCAGCTGGATCCATTTCTTCTGATCACAGTTCATTAGTTTTATCACATCCTAAGAGTCATGAAGATCTTTGCTTGTGTAAACTGCAGACATCAGATCCTGGTTTCAGTGAGTATATTTATCTTCCTGTTCTTCTCTCTCCATGTGTGAGCAGTGCCAGCTTGATGAAGCTCCAATAATTAAGCCTCGTTGTGGATTTTAACATTAACAGCTACTTTTCTTAAACCATTTCAACTTTGTTAGCAGCTCCATGTCCTCCTTCTGCTTTCCTCTTATCTCTGGTCCGATCCACGTTTCAAAGATCTGCAGCCCTTTCATCTTCAGGCAAAGCGTTTGTCTTCTGAGCTTTAATCGCCATGACGACGCATGCACCGCTTCACTTTCTGCATGTTGCCAGTATCACCAAGACCTTGTTGAGATGCTTTATTCTAGTGTTACACTCCTGGCTCGATGAGCTTCTACAGAGCTTCTCCTCTACTGGGATTTTTCTTCTAACGCCCTCAATCCTCTTGAAGACACCAAAGTAAAGTCTTGCTGCATCAAACCAGGACGTCCGCTAGACTCAGTACGACTGGAGAACTGTTCAGTTAGGGGGTCAGGGCGAGTCATTTCTCCCGGCCAGAGCCGCATATCGTCTCACATGCCCGTATGTTTGTTACGTTTACCCACAACACACTTTGCTTTGTAGTCCACTTCCTGGATTTAGTCCACTTGACGCAGACCGAGATTCACATCAGTACGCAGACTGAGTCCACCTTCTTTGATCCGGATCAGAACTGGTTTGTTAACAATTCCCCAAACGAAGAGGACTTTCCCAGCAAACGGACCAGGACTCTTATCAAAAAGGGCTGGTGTGAACACGCCGCTTGGTTCCCTTCCACGTTTCCCAAGAAACCAGATGTTCCAGTTCCTCCTGGTAAATGTCCTTCCCATCCATGTGGATAAAACATGTTCAGCATCAAGCATGTTTACTTCTACATTAATGATGGAATACAGTCCAACGTTTGTTAGAAGAAAAAAAATTTCCAAGATTAAACAGAAAATTTTTCGTCAGAATTTTAAAGAAGCTCACGTATTTTTTATTGTTCTTAAAGAACCACGTATCCATGGCAACCACCAGTTGCTCGGCCTGTTAGCTTCTCCTGGTGCTGGGACTGGTTGCTGCCACTTCAGCTGATTACACATGAATTTAGATTAAAACTACATCCAAACTGCTTCATTATTCACCAGAATATTTTTCATCTTTCAGACATTTTACTGTTTTCTACAATGTGTGGATCATTTCTAGAGATGAAGGTGATGTTTTCCACCTTATTTAGCTGGAAATGCTTCAGATATTTAGTTTACTGTCATGTGTGAACTAGTGTAAAATATTCAGCTTTTTCTAGCTGAAAAAATGAGCTACAGATGAATTTATTTCTACTGATCCACAGATAAATGGACGTGTTCTGGCAGCTCTAAGTAAAGTAGATGTAAAACATAGTGGAGGTGGAGGCCTTGCTGGCTGCTTGTGAGATGGAAGGAGATTTTTAAGAAGACATGAAACAGAAAAGACGGATGTTTCTGAAATAACATGAAGGTGAGCGATGATGAAGTAATGAAGATGGAAAACTATCTTCATCTTCCTACAAGCAACACCTGTCTTCCAGGTCCGGGGGGCTAATGGGGAGGACAGGTGCTGGTTCTAAGTTTTATATGGTTTATGAAGCTCTCCATGTTTAATGGCTAGTATTTCAATCAGTCTTATTTCTTTATCAGTTTTATTTATACAACTCTAGTTGATCAGAGTGCTGGACAGCGATAAAAACAAGAATAAAAATATAAAACACTTATAAATGATAAATATTACAAGTTTCTCAAGTGACACCATCATGTGTCAAAGGCTGATCTGAAAAAAAGGTTTTCAGTTTTCCTTAAAGAGGGGCAGAGTTAACATGTAAGTTACATGTAAGGAACCCACACCGATGAGTCGAAATAGACTCCTTATAATGGAGGAAACTCATTTCAACATTACCTGTTTAGATTCCAGCACAAGAAGGAGGATGGATCATGTGGTAGATCAGATTTTAATACAAGTATGATGCAACACAACATAACTGGAAACTTTGTCTTGTAGCCCCTCAGAGTCAGAAACAAGATCCAAACTTGTGAGTGTTTGTAACATCAGTCAGAAACTGAATCCTAGAAAAATGTTTCACAAACACAACTTTCACTGTAAAATGAATATTTATCTGTTTTTATTTAGATCACAGCTGTGTGTCATTTCTTCACCTACATTCACTGCGTCCATCAAGAGCTGGTCAACCAGCAGGACGGTAAGACACACACACACACACACACACACACACACACACAGGCCTTCTACCCGAACAGTATAAAAACCTGTCATCATTTCTTTACTAACTATTTTGATATGAGCTGAAATAATAGAAAAGGAATCAGAAATGGGAATAAAAGGCATCATGATGAGAAAATAAACCTTCAGATGGAGACTGACTTTAAACCAATCGTATCTTCTCGTTTGGTCTGTAGGCTCAGGACGTCTGTGTGAGATCTTTGGTCATTTAGAAATGGATATCAGGTGTAATCTGCCGTGTCCTGCAGACTAAAGAGGAGAGGGAGCATCCAGCTTGTTATCAGTGGACAGGTGAACAGCTGCATCTCTGATGGGATGGCTGCATTAGTGCCGATGGCGTGAGCAGCTTCCACATCTGTGAAGCTCCATCAATGCTGAGAAGACCTCGTTTAGACGTGTCTTAGTGAAACAGTAGTGATAGTCGTCTCTTTTTATGGAAATGTGATCAGTAAACACGCTATCATGGATCACTCATTGTGGATTTACCAGATAGTTTCTGAATAAAAGCTGAGCTTGACGGGGTAAAAATCCCAACCTTTCTGGGACTGGGGTCGGATGTCCTGGGAGGTGATGCAGCTCCGCAGGGAAACGTCCTTCTCCAACCTCGGTACTACAAAGACCAGCCGTGACCCACAGCCCCATCCTCCAATCACAGCGGACTCTTACAGAAGCCCCGCCCACCGCCTCCAGTTCTGGTTTCCAAAAAAAAGAGACTGAAAACGTTCCGTTGATCCGGATCTGGACTGGAATCCTGTTTGATATTTTCTCCTCACCAGTTAAATCCAGTATTTTAAGACATGAAGCTACAAGGCAGATCTTTAACATGAGAAGAAAAATGAAGCTGACGTCTTTAAATAAAACAAGTTCAATTTCTCAAATAATGTTTCAAGAATTATTCAAATTTACTAGAAATTCATTAAAGTAAATTAGTTAAAAACACAAAAGGGTGAATGAAATGAAAGATTGTGTTTTCGTGGAGACGAACATTCAGTGTTTTATAAATAAAGTTGTAATATTTCAGGACTGTTTAAAGGAGGGATGTGTCAACACAGATACACCTGTGACACAATGAGGTGATGATGATGTAACTCATGTACCTCATATACTTCACTACCTGGACTAATAGTTGCTGCTACACACGTCTGTAACATGTTGCATCTGTATATTCCAGCATGTATGTAGTAAGTATGTTCTACTGCACATACCAGTCCAGTGGGGATGACGGGAAGGATCGCTCCCAAAGCCAACACATCATCCCGTTCATTCCCTCTCTCTCTTCTCCTCCAGACTTCAGTCGACCATCTTCAGCTTCTATTTTCCTTTAGTTCTAGTAGCCGACAACACCTGTTCCAGTCTGGCTGCTTCTCTGTACATGGTGTTTATTTAATAGAGACTTTTGTTGTGTTATGTTGGTTTCTTCTAGAAGCCAGTCATGTAGCAGTGTGTCGTCATCAAGCTGCTTCTTCCTTTCAGTAACTAGTAACTGTCTGGAGTAGCTTGTTGTCGTGTCTAAGCTAGCATGTTATGCTACTTCTAGATGATGTTTGGAAAGTTTGCCACACTTTGATGGTGCCAGTAAAATTGCAGCCAGGTGTAGTTTCCGGATGTATAACCCCTACTTGTACCCTCCCAGAACACGAGGAGGGAACACGGCCCCCTCCCCAACCCACCGGAGGAGGATGGTTTTATGATCCAGGTACCAGCAACGGGCAGGATTTGAACTAGACGCTGCACCACTGGAGACTTACGGTTCTCCACCAACCCCACCACGCCACTGAGGACCTTCACACTCACACTTGTTCTCGTGGTGCTTTTATCTTTTCGTTTTGGCCGTTGGACCTGAAAACTGATGTGGTGAATGAAGAGGTTGGATCCCAGGTCCTCCTGCCTCCAGAGTCTTCTCCTACCAGCCTGAGCTGTTCTTCCAGATGTGAAGCTTCACTCTTTACTTTAGACTGGACTCTTAGAGGAGTTAAGAAGCTTTAAATTCATGGAGTTTAAACTGTAATTCATCACCTGCAAGCTGTAAGATTTGAACCTGCAGCTTGTTGAACTTCAGCCAGGTCTCCATGCCCCTGAGCTTTCCTCTCATACAGCTGCAGCCTCTGCAGCTTTTCTAACTCCTTCATTTGGCATCCAAAGGGTTAAAAAGTCTTTCCATCAGAAGGTTTGATCACAGTTCTACTGATAATCCAGGCTTCACCATCAGGGTGAGCCGTTCTCCCAGAAACTCTGATAAACTTGAAGTTCTTCACTCTTTATTTTTGGCTGTTGGTCTTAAAAACCAACATCAGTGTTTCTACAACATTTAGAGGATCTGAACTGGAAGCTTCTGCTAAGAGTTTTCTTTACATTAACATACGTGTACATTTACACGTGTGTAGTAATCCTAACCACCTGAACTGACTCACCTTATAATACGTACAGAAGTCAGATTTATTAAGTAAGAAATATATAAAAGACAAAACTAGTTCTCTCCTGCCTTGGAAATGTTTTAACTCCCCTTGAGGAGCTTTATGGATATAATGTGACAGGACAGCAGAGGTGAGGACCCAAACGCAGACTGATGAGGCAGGAGACAAACCAACGCCATTATCCAGGATTTAATATCAAGGAAGAAGGAAACCGATACAGACTGAACACGAAACAACAACAATGATCTGGCACCGAGTCAGAGAAACCAAGGCGTAAATAAACAGAGGACGACTAACAGGGAACAGGTGAAGTGAGGGAGCAATCAGACCAGAGGGGTATTGCACGAAACCAGAATAAAGAAATCCAGGATAATTAAGCAAGCCCAGCTTGACCTAGCTTGCGCGGCCTATCCTGGCTTAATTGGTTGCACGTTTGCTGAGCCAGGATGAGAAGGTACGGCTAGGTTAAGCCAGGTGAAGATAGTTGGGATAAGTGCGTGTGCACGGCATACTGAAGCAGACCTCGCGATCGCTCACAGAATCACCGATGGGGAAATGGATAAAAGTCGCGCGTCCTACTTCACGGCCGCTGAACAACAGCTCCTGACGGAGTTCTCTGACGAAGTTAAGGATATTATAAGGAAAAAAGGCAATACCAATGCCATAAGTAAAGAACGCGAGAGAGCCTGGCAGACAATAGCCGACCGGCTCAATGCGTCGGTAGTCAAAAACTGTACAATTAATAAACAGTGCTCCACTGGAACTGTCATAATTAGGCTACAATTAAAGGAGTTACTTTTCAAATCCACTAACTGTTGTATACTTTAAGAGTGACAAGCAGGTGCATGTTACTCAGGAAATGTAGAGTATGATTAGGTTCAAACAATTATCCACAATGTGTCATTTAATCTATTTTCCTCATGTAACGTTTTTATCTATTTTATCTTTCTGTCCTTCATAAAGGACAAGCCTGTCTGGCCATAAAAGGACCTGGCAGCAAGAAAAAATTAAATATAAGAACATTTTGCAGGCTGGTAAGTGACTCCAAAGTAGATAACCGTGAACAAATGAGGTGAATAGATGAGGTGTTTGCTGACATGTTCAATGTCTGTATGATTGTAGCAGTTAAAAAAAGGCCTATAGAACTGGCACAGGGGGCGGCCCACCAAGCCAGGATGTGACTCCAGCAGAGGAACTGGCCTCCATTTAAATAAAGGGAGGCCAGTGATGGAGGGGATCCAGGGAGGGACAATAACTGACTCTGTCCCAGCCACAGAAACTGTCCGCTTCATACAAGGTACACAAAGTACTGCAATTCTACTGCACATGGAACACAATCAAATATAATATAGTGTCTGACTTTGGATAACCTTGCAGTGTCTGGGAACACAATTACACTTTTGGAGCCACCAGAAGATGATCCGGTTAGTACAGTGTCTCGAAATCACAGGCTTGGTATGTTCTGTGAAATCTTAATCCAAGTCCTCTCGCTACATGTATACGGCAGGAGGAAGGCACATCTGCAGCTGCAGAATGCACGTCTGCAGATGAGGAGACTGTGTCAGTGGAGTCCAGAAGGTTTGAGGCATATCAGTTTTGTGGGATTGGCCTGCTTATTTATTCCATGAAGGATATGAAGTCGGTGATGTGGTGCTAATAGAAAATGTGTAGCAGGACCCGGATGCTGCACAGTCTCCTAAGCGGCCTGGTAACATTGTGAGTATTGGCTAAAGTAAATCTACGTTATGCACAAATCCTGCTGTGCTAATTGACATTTCCTTTACAGACTTCACAAACTGTCAGAACACTTTATGCAAAGCACCTGGAGAGACAGATAGAGCTGGCAGATGTTAAAATCAGACTCAAAAAGAGAAAGCTCCAAGAAATAGAGCTGGATCTAGAGATTAAACACCAGACACTCAGAAAACTGGACCTGGAAATCCAGAAACTAGAAAGAGAAGTGAGTGTTTCAATGCACACAGTAACCATATCTGCAATACAGTGTTTTAATCCTTGTTACTTTTGCTGTCGTAGGATCCAAGCAACCAAGACAAATGACTGCTTAATAAAAAAAAAAAAGAACTAGAACATTGGTGTCCGTCCTCTTTTCATGAATGTAAAAGAATTTCAAAGAACCACCAGTGCTAAACAAAATGCTCACACAGGAAAAGCTCTTTTATTAAATAAAGGGGCTAAATCCAAAAATTAAGTGAAGAAACTTGCAATATATTGCTCCCTGACAAGTCTGCCATTAATGTTGTCCGGGAAGATGGGAGCATTTTCCCAGTCAACATCAACAGCCACTCGGGGGGGGGGGGGGGGGGGGGGGGGGGGGGGGGTCTCTCCTTTCTTAGGCCTGCAATGTGGAAATCCTCAGGTGGTGCAGGCACTGAAACCGAGATTTCAGAAGGCCGAAGGTCATCTCGATTCAAGCCCTTGTCTTGGTGTGTGCATGGTTGTAGGCCTGCTGTGGTGGGGTTTGGGAATCTGCAAGGGGAGTCAAGAGGAATGACTCACAGGCATATCCTTTATCTCCCAGCAGCACACCAGAGAATTCACCTGATAATACAAAATATCATTTAGAAAACAGAGTTACACACACACAATGTCCAAGGTGCTTACAGTACAAATGTGTGGGTTACCTTGTGAAAGTCTCTCATAAATTGGACTAGCCCGAAAGACTCTAGAGTCATGCACTGAGCCAGGCCACTTTGCCTCTAAATTGCTCACAAGGCAGTCAGCATCACAGATCATCTGAAATATTTAGTTGTAGCCTATTAAGGTCATTAAATGCACAGAACAGATTCATGTAGGTCATAACCACAAATCACTCTTACCTGAACATTGATGCTGTGGAAGGATTTCCTGTTAATGTAATCTCCCTCATGTTGACCTGAGGGGCGTCTGATTCTTATGTGGGTGCAATCCACTGCCCCAATGATGTTAGGGAAAGCTGTAACAAAAAATAGTGAGTATCCAACTGTGACAGATATACTTAGAAACTAATGGGTGCACATTAAAATTGAGGTTACCTGCAATCTTGTAAAACTCCTCCTTGATGTAGAGGGGTCTTCTGTGGCCAGGGAAGGTGATGAATATATTGCTGAATGATTTCAGCGCCAGACAAACGCATCTGATTGTCCGGCAAATGGTTCCTTTATTGAGGTTCTCTGCATCCCCAACAGAATAAAGGAAGCTCCCACTCGCAAGCCATCTCAATGTGACACAGATCATCTGTGGTACAGTGAGGGCATGGCTTTGCGCTGTCTGGTGCTGTATTTTTGGACTCAGCAGCCTACATAAATATCTTAGTCCATCACCCGAAAATCTGTATCTTTCAATGACATAGTCATCTCCAAAGGCCAGGGGATGTGAGCTGTCCCTGAAGACTCGTTCACGTCTGAATGCTCTTCTGAGGATGCGAGCTTCCTCGTCCAGCACATCCTCACCCAAAAAGGGCAAGCCATTATGAAGAGGAACAGGTGAAGGGGAGTTGGACCTATATATTCTACATTGCCCTCGTCACGGATTTCTTTGAATACACCTTTGTAACCTCATCCGCTGTGTTTTGTAATCTCAATTAATGCAATAAAACACATATTTATAAAACCTCTGACAGCAATTTGACGAGCAGTCTTCATTAGCATCGCAATATAACACTTGGCCTGATGAAATCATGCACTTATGACCAAGTTGATATTGTGTGATGAAATCGTGATCCTGTATTTAAATAAAATGACTAAAATAAAAAAATAAAAAATTTATATATATATATATATATATATATATATATAGCACTACACGACAGCACCTGGGTCTAACTGGACTCAAAAGCAGTCTGACTAACACTTACTTATGACGTCCCATCTTGTTTGAATTCATGCTTGTGTTGTTCTTACTCTCAAATGTAAGTCGCTTTGGATAAAAGCGTCTGCTAAATGACTGTAGAATAAAATAGAATAATAATACTACAACTCAAATCCATATAAAAAGGCTGTTGCGATTACGAACAGATTTCGATTAAATGTACAGTGACTGTATATGTAATATTTTAATACTGGATGATTAAAATGACGCGCCATACTTAGGAAGACCATGGACATGCTGTAAAACACATTAATTCCTCATAGAATTGACGTTGGACATGCAGGTGACTCGCTAGGATTAATCTTAGCCTGAGCAGTTAGCCTGGTCTGGAGCAGGCTAGCTGCAGCGGATAAATCACCACAGTAACTTGGCCGGGATTAGTTTGAGCTGCTTTCATGCAACCGACTTAGGGCTAAATTCAGCCAGGATAACCAACATATACCGGCTTAATCCCTTATCTTGGTTTCGTGCAATACCCCTCAGGTGAACTAACGAGCTGCAAACAAAACACACAACACACACGGGAACGAACAAAACTGGAAACTAAAGTAAACACGACAAAACCAAGAACATCACCTATGACCACGACATATAAGGCTCCTCTGATACTTCAGTATTATTCATTTCTTTTAGTAGTTTTTTGCTGGATAAAGATTTAAAAGCTGGACCTGACACAGGATATGAAAGAAAGGAGCCCTGAGAGGACTTTGTTGTAAAGAGCTGCTGTACAAATAAAGCTGGATTGAATTAAACAGAAGAGAAAAGGAGAGTAAAAAGTGGAGAGAGGACAAAGATAGAAACAACAGAAACAATAGAACAACCAGCTGCAACACCGGTAGAGAAACAGAAAACATCCTACATCCTATATGAAAACACAGCAGACAATCATCAGGAGCACCTGCAGAAAGACACACTGAAAACCATGAAAACAGCAGCAGAAAGTGTGTGTGTTCTACTATTCTTACACTTACACTTCACAGTCTGGACGGGGCTCAGCTTACATGCATGTTGTACTTGTATGATGGAGCATGTTACAAAGAAACTTCTAGAAAAAACTAAACATGTTGCTTTGCGTTGCTCGTTGCTGTTACACACTGGATGATCAGACACATGTGGAACTAACAGTTCTGGTCTTTCCTACGTTTCTCAGGCCTCCATCTATTGGTGGTTTTATTGTCTTTAGTTTAATTTATTTCAGCCAGTGATGAAAATAAAGAAGCTTTGTTAGGCGTCATTCACACACAAACATGCAACAGAATGAAAGATGAAATCACAACAAACATCATCATCTGTTCTACAGTTTTTCTTCCTCTAACTTTATACCATAAAACAATAATAATAAATTCTATAAAGTCCTTTGTGCTGAATTAATTTAAGGTAAATTCTCTCCTGGAGCATTAGAGGCACTGCTAGGTATGCGGCATAATGGAGTGAATAAAGAAGATTTATGGTCCTGTTAACAGTTCTTGGCAGAGGTTGGTCACCACCATGCACCTCTGGAGGAACGTCAGTGTGTCTTCAGGTGTCTCGGGTTTGCCAGCTTGAAGACAAAGTCAGTGCAGAAGGCAGAGATGATCCCTTCCTCAACATCGTCTGCTTTCACAACGTTTGGAGCTCTTTTGGTGAAGAAGGCCATTTTCCAGTCTTGACCAGTCAGGAGAATAGTTGTGTGTGGAGATGGAAGGTCACGCTACAATCACACGGAACAAACACAACGAACCACATTAGAGCTCATTTTTTAATTCTTTGTAAAGTAAATAAACTATTTAGTGTGTAGTCAAATGTAATTAAATAACAAAAAGTTTATGTATCCTTTCATCTATTTCTGTTTTAATTACATAATTTCAGTCATACAATCAATAAGAAAAGTTAACTTGCTAACTTTGTTGTGTGTGTTTGGTTCAGTTAAACACCACATGTCTGCATCAGAGTCTCCAAGAGGGATAAAAAGGTTCATGTTCTCCTTATAGACGTATGGGAGAAATATAAAGAGTCAATACCTGCAAGAGAAACAATACATTTACCATCTAAACCATGTTTTAATGCTGGAAATTCTTGTTTCTGTATTTCAAAGCTTTCAGAAAGCTGAAGACAGCAAGAGGGTGATGTAGAGAAAATGTTGCTTCACTGGTCTGGGCGACATGGTTTAATATGCACCTGTTAACTCCTGGTAACTCTTCAACGAGAGCCTCCTCTCTGGCCTCCAGGTACAGCTGGTATGGCAGAGATTTCTCTGGAGGCAGGTGAAGCACTTTTTGCAGACGCAGTCAAATCTTTGTCACTTCTTTCCCAAAGCTGGATGTTTTCGCTCCACTTCATCACAAACCTGCAGCTGAAGAAATATCAAACTGTCTTCAGTTTTACAATAATTGTAAATTTGTCCTCAACTAATCTGTGGTTCAGTACAGCCGAAGAAGGTTTGTAGAGATGGTTTGTGTAGAAATTGGCCCAGCAGCTTACTATTTAGACTACAATCAGTTTAGAAAATATTTTCTGTAAACCTGAAACAGCTACACGTCAAAGAAAGGCCCAGAAAAATAAATTAAAATTAAATAAATGCTAAAACACTGGCTCTGTAATTGTTGAAACTTCATTTACAACGTGAAGGACTGAAAGTGAAAAAGTGTCAGCAGGAAGAGAAAGGGAAGGAGCAGAAACAGCTGAGTTCGTGTCCACATGGGGACGAGTTTAAGTGTAGCCATAAAAAATGTCCAGTGTTTGGACATTTTGTCCTCATACAAGCAGCATTTTGGAAGCTTGTTAACACTCATTTTTGGAAGCAGGTCCCAAAGTGAATTAATGTGAAAGATCCATAGTTTTGTTTCTGCGTCTGTAGGAGCCATTTTTAAGTATCTGTATATATCTTGTTTGGCCACCAGGGGGCAGCATTGTACAGTCTTTTGTCAGCGCCTATATAAGCAGGAACCTTCCTGCAGGAGACAGCAGGGCCGGAGTGGGACTCATTTAATGCCTCAGACCGGCCGCTTCAGATCACCACCTATTATTATTAAAATCATGTAATTATAACCTTACATGTTACGTCTACAAGAGCACAATGTTCTGTAAAACCTGGTAATTCAGTATAATTTTCTACAATATTTCTAATCCAGTGTAAGAAAGGGTTGCTTCACAATGTAGATTTATTTCAACATGAGTCCTCATCTCCAACATTATTCTTTACATCCTTTCAACAACATCAGAATCTAGATTCTGTTTCAATAAGTTTTCACAGATATTCAAACCTTAAAAAGAATAAATAGAATATTAAATAAGATTAATAAAATACAAAGTGTTGAAGTTTATGAAGTTTTATTAAACATGGTTTAGAAGCTTTTAGAAAATAATTTTTATTTTTCTCAAGAGAAATGATGAAATCTCCATTAAAACATGAATCAATCTGAATTAAACTACAAGGGAAGTTTATTTGTACTATAACACATTTCACATACGAGACAATTCAAAGTGAACATAAAACATTAAAATCATTACAAATGCTGCAAGAAAACAGAAAAGACAGAAACAAACAGCAAAAATCACAATAAAATGATAAATTAAGTTAAAATGATTAAAAGCAAAATAAGTTAAAAAGTTAGCTGCAGATTTCATGCATAGGTGCAGGAGAAAAGAAAAGTTTTTAACCTGATTTAAAGTGTCTACGTTTGTGTAGTGATGTGATGTATAAATTTAGTGGCGCTATCACTGTATAACGCTGGGAGGTACAGAGAAGAAGTTCTCCAGAGAAAATGTGTGTTCTGAACAGCACGTTAGCTGTACGTTGTGGAGATTCCTGTTATGGAATAAAGTGATGTAGTACTTCAAAACGTGTCACGTTACTACAGTTTGGTGAAAGTTTAATTTCCACTGGCAGTTTGTTCCACTTGTTTGCAGCATAACAGCTAAATGCTGCTTCTCCATGTTTAGTCTGGACTCTGGTCTGGACTAGTGGACCAGAGTCTACGGATCTCAGAGCTCCGCTAGGTTTCTATTCTCTGAATTTATCCCAGATGGATTCTGGGCCTAGACTACAGCGTTCTTTGTCTTTCCAGGACGAGCTGTTAAAGACCAGCTTCAGCCAGACTGTGTGCTATATCTCTCATCAACCAGCAAGACAAGACTGTGTTGTGTTCAAGGGACAGACTGCATGTGGAACACTCTGCACACAACATGCAAAAACACATGAACAGGAGTTAACAGGTGCATATTAAATGATATGATCCATACCAGTGACATAACCCTGCTGCTGTTTCCAGGTGTGTGAAGCTTTGAACTCCATGTGTTACACACGGGAGAAATTCAGCCATGCTCCGCTTCATGAAAGGCTTTATTCATGCTGATCCCTGGAAGGACGAGGAACAGTATAGATCAGTGGTGGATGCTGTCAGCTGTTCTGCCTGACCGGCTACTTCCTCTAAGAAATTCCAGCTCCGGACCGGTCACCCCCATTAGTAGAGCGCTACTGCCACCTACTGGTGGAAAGCAGCGCAGCTATCCTCTCTAAACCAGCTACAGATTAACTGGAACATAAACATATGTAGACGTCCGAGTACGGATCTCACCTGGAACCACAAGGAACAGCATAGACCTGCGTCCCAATTCAGGCTCTGAACACGTTTTAGATTTTATAACAGAAAACATTTTACATATAAGATGCAACTTAAACAGCTTCAATTGAACAAGGCCGAAGACAACAGATACAAACGTGGAGTTTTTATTTATTTTATTTTACATAGAAAAATGAAATAATGTGCAGTTTCTTCAAAATATCAAGAGTTCTTGTTGCTTTCTGGTTCTTCACATTTTCAGCTGAGCTGGTTTAAGATTTCAGATCCACAATAAAAAGATTAAAAAGGTTTAGATCCAGAACATTTACACTTGTGGACATGAAATCTGCCAAGAATGATTAATAGCTGAATAACAGAGTTTACATCACTGACAATCCTTTCAATATAAAATATAAGATGAAAACATTAATGTGGATGTTGATGTTTAACTGAGCCCAGACGAAGCTTTCCATGTCGGACCAGAACTGTTTGGTGGGAACACGTTGGAAAATATCTGGAAAATTGTCTCTTTGTTAGCTTTGCAGAACACACAGGCATCATCAATATTTATCTGGAATCTTTGAAGTGTTTCCTGAACAGGAAAAATCTGAAGTTAAACCTTAAAAGAAACTTCTTCCAGCTTGTTGTTAATCCAGTAATTATGAAGAAGTTTAGCAGCTTTTTCCCTGTAAAGCAGCCGTGGTAGAGTCCCAGAAGAACTCTGCAGCAGCTGGAAGTGAACCGGACGCTTCATTCCTGATTTATTTGTTGCTCCAACGTTTGTCTGTGAGATCAACATCAGCCATGAAAACGTTGTTAAATTCCGTGTTAATCTCTGGGAATGACGTGTTCTTCAACATGTGACGAGCCTGCAGGAGCTGCATTTAAGACAACAGCCAACTCTTCAGCTGTTCCAGGTAAATGACTTTTTTAAGGAATTCTGAATGCCAGAAGTCCCGTTTTTATCCAACAACTGACCTACAAACAGAATTCCTTTTCCACACCATGTGGGATAAAACAGATTTATTCTGATAAAGAAGTCCTTGTTGTTCCAGATATAACATCTACGGGGCTGAAGTTATGTCTAGAAACCAATAACCAGATAAAAGAGCTTGTTTGTGGAAGTCAGCCGGATTTAAAGGAATTTTACCAACAGAAAAATGAGCTTTCAACAAAAAATTAAAGCCACCAGGATGATTAAACAGAGAAGCTGGAAAAGCGTTCCAGATGCTGTCGGGTTCTTCAGAAATTCCAGAATCCGTTTCATTTTAAATGTGTTGTTTAGGGAGTTAAAGTCCAGAACCTCTAGACCTCCTTGTTCCCTACAACCTCTGATGATGTCTTTCCTGAGATAACGGGCTTTTTCCTCCACATGGCATCATATAGTATTTATCCAGTTCTTTAATGATGTTTTGGGATGTGAAGTGACGATGAGACATTTATAGATCTGGATTTACCTTCTGCTTTAGAAATGAAGACTCTGCCACATAGAGAGAGATCTCTCATTAACCAAGAACTCACTTTAGATCCTGTTTTTTCAATAATTGGATTAAAATTTAAGTTGTAACGTTCCTGTTTATCTTTACAAATTATAATTCCAAGATGTGTCACTTCCTCATTAACTGGTATTCCAGCGTAATGGGACCAGTTCCAGTTTTCCAGAGGAAACTAAACAGATGTGTCTACATCCATTTGAACCCTGATACATCACTAAATGAATTTATACAACTCACTGCGCTTACTATGTGATGGTGATCCCTTAAAAAACTGCCGTATCATCAGCGAGCTGACAGGTTTTAAACTCCTTACCTACAGCAGGAATTCCCAGAAAAGGGGACGTTTTGATGTGGGTGCCATTATTTGTGCTACTACCAGAGAAAGAAAAGGAGATCCAGGGCAGCCTTGTCTACGTGGAATAATGAATCTGGTTGATGAGCCAGATTTCAGTTTAACAGAACCAGAACAAACATTATATAAAGTCCCAACTGCATTATGAAAATAATTCCCACATCCAGAGAAGGAAAAGATTTTACAATAAAGTTCTGCTCCGTGGTGTCAAAGGCTTTGTAAGAAGCGATGAGCAGAATGAAGCTTCCATCAGGTAACAGGTGATTGTAATCTATCATGTCTGATATTAAACGGATGTTGTTGCTAATGAGCCTTTTCTCCATAAAACCAGATGCTCTTCATCTGTTTTCTGACTCCAGCCGTGTTTAAGTCTTCCAGCAACAATCAGAGCAAATAACTTTCAACTCCCAGTGAATCAATGGGGATCACAGCGCAGGGATAGCAGGAGTTAGTCATGAATATTAATGAGAAAGGCGTAATCAGTATGCAGAAATGATCGCCGCCCAGCTGTCAGTTCGGTTGAGAATGACCAATAGTAACATGGACCCGCCCATGACACAAGTTTCACGTCAATAGCAAAATCTTGAAACGATAGCAAAGACTTCGGTTTTGAGAGAGAAAAGAAAAAAGCTTTGAGAGAGAGAAAAAATTGGGAGAGTAAAAGTTTTCACTCTGATAGTAAAAAAATATATATTTGAGAGTAAAGAAAGGCTTTGGAGGGAGTTTTTTTTTTTAGGAAATTATTTTTTTAAATGTCAAATTATTTTTTAAATGTGCTGTAACAAGAAACTTTATCTCAAAACTTTTTTTAGTCTCAAATATTATTATGTTTTGCTATCAGTGTGAAAAATATTCATATCAAATATATTTTTTTCCTTTCAGATAATTTTTCCACTCTCAGATCACTTTCTTTTTGCATTTAATAAAAACACAAAAATAACTTCATAAGTCTCGTGTTGTGTGAAAGAATGCCAAACTAAGTCACACTACATAAAAGGTAGAAAAGTCGCCACAACGTTAGATTTGTTGGGTTTCCCACTTTTAAAGAGGCTTTGGACAGCAGGTTGAGGATGTAACTGAGGCGTTGGATGGCCCCTGTCACAGCGGTGAGGGAAGGACATCACTTTCACCACCATCTCCCTTCATGTGTGTTTGCTCTCAGCATTTTCATAAAGGAAGAAGGAGAGTTTTTGTTGTTGCTGTTGTTTTTATTGTGTAAGTAATGTTAATGAATAAGCTTTATTTGGCTTTTTAAAGTCACTATATTCACATTGGCTTCACTGTAAACTAGAGGCAAAGAGGGAGGGAAATAGAAATGAGTTCATCTGTTTGTGTTTGATCAGTGTTTATTTTATTTAATCATCTTATATCAAAACATCAGAGTGAATGATTTTAGAGATGCAGGTAAATACCAAGAGTGCTCTGTGAGTTTTTGTACATGATTTAAACATGAATAATAAAATGTGTCAAAGACATTTTTGAAGTATTTTGACTTTTCGTTGCCTCTTAAACACATAAATAACCAGTGTCAGTTTAATAATGAAAATTACTTTAAATTTTAATTACATTAAAAATCTTGTGGAGATAAACACTGAATAGAAACATGATTGTTAACCAGATGAGAAGCTTGACAGTTTTACTTTTTCATCAAAGTTTTTATTGAAATTCTCAGTCAGAATAAACAGTAGCAGCACAACGTTAAACAGATCAAATTTCAATAAAAGAAAATACAGAATATGCACACGATATAATAAAAACACTGAAGTTGTGGCAAAATATCTTCAAGTCATGTAGAGAGAGAATTCCACATCTTTGATGGCAACACTGAAACAATAAAATGTGCAATTGTGTTAAAATCAGTGCAAAAAATGTGCAAATTAGTCACCAAGAGGACCAATGAGAGCAGATCCAGAAGTCTTCTTTATCTGCTGCAGGCTGTAGACCTCCATGATGACCCAGAGCTTCAGTGGAGAGTCGGTCAGGTGCTGGGAGTGCAGGACCTGTAGACACACACTGCAGACACACAACAAGCGTTTACAACAGTGTTCAACCGTTTGCTTTATTTAGCTTCATTTATAAGGACGTTTCTATTATTACAGTTTCTGTTTACAGGCTGATGCCAGACTGACGTGTTAGCTGAGTAATTATGTTGTATGAACTTGTGGTAGGATTATTAGATCATTTAAAACTTTTTCTGAGTTATGTAATATAAATATGAAGTTGTTTCTTTTACAACATTGTAATCTACATGAATCATTTATGCTCAGAGTTTAAATAAGTAAAGAAAACAGACAAAACAAGTAAAGTAACCCTAACCAGCATCATAACTTCACTAACAGCAGGTGAGCTTACCTTTGCAGTGAGACGCTGTTGTTCAGTCCTGCGGTGGAAATGTGAACAGATCCTGCACCCAGACATTCCTGAAATGTCCGTGAGCTTCCAGAGATTTGTAGTTTCTCAACTGTTTATGGGTCAACGACAAATGAAGCTTCTAAAAAGGTATTTTTAAAAAGTATTTTCAAAATAAATGGCATGCGTATTTTAGAGTCTAGAAAATGTATTTCAACATGTCATGTTTGTTAAATAAGATTTCAAACTATTTAAATATTCTTTTGTACAGTGTCCTTGGGTGTTTTGAAAGGCGCTTTTAAATAAAATGTATTATTATTATTATTTAAATGCTTCCAATGCATTTACTTACACAGTAATATAAGCTGAAATATTTCCTGAAACTGGGACTAACGTCCACTCAGCTTGTAATATTTCCTGTCAACCAGGACAATGTCCTCTTTAAACTGGTCCCCCATGGTTGGACATCTTGTCTGCAGTTTCATCCTCTTAAAGAATTCATGTCACGTCGTGAACAGACCCAGAACAGGATTTAAGTTAGCAATAAAATACCAGCAGAGCAGCATCTACTAACAGCAGCATGTTATTGGATCAGAATGAGATTAAAGAGGATGGAATTACCTCTGACAGTTATTTAGGGTTCCTGCCTCCATCAGCAGCTGCTGCCTGTTTTCCAGACGCAGCTCATCTCCATAGAATCTGATGAGAATCAATGCATCAGAAATGGTTTTATTTATCACAGCGCAGTTAAAATGCTGAGAAAACCAAATGCTGACCATGTGTTTAAAGGAACATGGAATCTCTCATGTAACACTGAACAGATCCTGCAAATCACTGCAGAAGCTGAGAGACCAGGGATCCAGTGATCATCCCAGAGTAAGCTACAATAGAATAAAGAAAAGCAGAAGAAGAAGCAGCAGTGTTTGTGTCCCCCCACCACCAATAAATAAATAAATACAAAATAAAAGTGTTGAAAGGTAATGCTGAAGATTCTGAGACCTCAGATGTTGAGAACATTTGTTTTATCTGCATGGAGCCGTCTTGCAACTTAAGGCCAAAGGAAGTGTGTGTAAAATGTCCCCAATGTAGTCTTTGGACCCACCAAGCTCGTCCTTCAGGGCTTCCAACTTTCATTTGTCAATATTGTGATTCAGAATAAGAACATAGTCAAACAAAACATGAACACACTGGCCCTGTTTTTTTTCTTTGTTTTTATATGTAAAAAGTATATAAACTAGATATCACACACGTATCTTTTTTACACAAGTGCAGATTGTTCATTAAGCAGCCACACTGTTATTAAAGTTTGTTCAAGTAGGCTTATTTACACACACATTCACACACTCCTGAGTTAAACACTGAATGATTGAGCTGTAGTCAGTAAAAGAGAAAGATTTTGTTTGGATTTTCCTTTTCAATAAATCCATTTTTGAAGCATATTATATGTTGTGGCATCTGTTTACGCTTTTGTGTAATTGTTACGACTCTCCCCAGTATGTGTTACAACCACACCCGGTAGTGGGGTAGGTTGTAACAAAGGACGACCGTGTGTTTGACATTAACATGCCACGTCTGTCATATTCTTGCAGAGGTTTGAATTGGTGCCTTTTTTAGTGAACAAATGTGGGTTTTTCATATAAAAGTTTGAGAACTAAATTTAAAAAATTCAATGAGTTACAGGTGTTGTAGCAAAAAGTGTTACAACCATCCCTGGTCTCCCCTATTTTAAACATGGAAGTTTTGTTTCACAATGAATGAACATGTTTTAGTGGTTGAGGTTCTTATTAATATCATCTCCCTTTTTCCTGAACAGTTGAGTTATTAAATCACTGCAGATCAGATCAGCCTGTCAACAGGCAGCAAACCCTGATGATGTGATTAGAAATATAGTCGCCCTGACTGGAGGCCACTTTCATTCATCTCCTGTTCATTGGAAATTAGCCGCTGATGTAACTCACACAATAACATTCATCCTGAAATTATGCTGCTGGTAGTTTTATTTTCTTCTTCATGTCTCGGGAGGAAAAGTACAAAATCTCTCTCATCTACTGGTTCACTGGAGCATCATCATCATCATCATCATCATCACCATCACAAAGAAACAGATTCAAGAAGATTCACAACAGAAAGAAAATTTTATTTAAGATCAGCTTTTTTAAAGGAAATTTATTTATTTGCCACTAAAGATCTCAAACATTTACAAAGAGGAAAAACATGATAAAACCTTAAATATGTAAATATACTAAAAACATGGTTCAACACAAACAACAAAACAAAGAAAAAGCTGCAAGTTCATTAAAAAATCTGACAGCTGCAGGAACCAAAGACCTTCTGAAGCGTTCGGTAGAACATCGAGGTACAACAAGACGTTTCTTCTCATGAAAACTACCTCAGAATAAAAGTTAAATGTTTATTAAACAAAACAAAGAATTAAACATGATGGTAAACATGAAAAATATAAAAATTCCAATAAGTGACTGGATTGAAATAAAATATAAAATGAAATTTCAGATAAAATATCAAAATCACTGAAATAAAAGTGAGAGAAATTATAACATTTATTTTTCATTAAACATCAAATATTTTCAGAAAAAGTCTAAAATAATCTTTTTTTTTTTTTTTTTTTTTTTTTTTTTTTAACCTGTCTTGTCCAGCATCGTTGCAAACAGAATGATTGTCTGGCTGCTGTCTGGTGCTGGGCAATTTTACTCTATCAAGCAGGGATTTATACTACATGTATGACATGAAAAACTTTATTAAATCAGACTCTTAATGCTGGACTCGACCGGAGGGGACAGAGAGAGAGAGAGATAGAAAAGAAAGTAGAGAGAAGAGGGAGGGGAGAGAGAGGGACAGAAAGGGTGTGGGGAGTGCGGGTGGGGACTTGAAACATCATACAGAAGACCATGTAATCCATACTACTTGCAACATATATAGCTAAGATCATCCTGGCCAGTAGGTCATTACACAACTAGTTGATAATAGTAACAATAATAATAATGACAATAATAGTAATAATAATAATAGTAGTAGTAATAATAATAAGAGTAAGAGTAATAATAATAATAATAAGAACAGAAGTAATAAAAAAAAAATAAAAAAAAAATATGTATTCAAGAACACGCGCAGAGAAACCTGTGTGGATATGCTGGAGAACTCGGCCACACGGCGACGCAAAGACTGTGTGGAGACGTTCAGGGAGGAGTGACCATGCAGAGTGATCATGCAGATGCCACCTCACTTGAACAGAGGCCAGAGTCAGGCCAGCGGTCCCGAGACCCAGGCCACCAGCCCCCCCGTAGGCTACAGATCCCGACCGGTCCACAGAGACGACCACTCGCCCGCCCAGGAAGGCAGCAGCAGGAGACCCCAGCAGGAGCCGCCCCGCGGATACAGGGCACCGGCCCCGGCAGGCCGAGGCCAGCAGTCCCCGACCCCCCCGGGCACCGGCCGCCCGGGACAGACGGGGCAGAGGGCCCGGGCCCAGGAGCGCAGGGACACCCCCCACCCCCACAGGCCAAGGGCCAGCACGCCACCCGGGGGGACCCGGCCCGCCCAGACGGCCACCGCCAGAGGCCAGCCCCACACCCCAGCGCCCAGCCGCACACCCCGAGAACCAGTCCTGCCCCCCCCCCCCCAGACCAACACACACAAACACACACACTCTCCTTCCACTCCTCCATTCATCCTCCCACACATACACCATCCAACCCTCACATACTCTGTCCTCCCACACACACACACCATCCTTCCACCATCCATCCTTCCACACACACACCATCCTTCCACCATCCATCCTCCCACACACTCACCATCCTTCCACCATACACTCTCCCACACCTACCCCATCCTCCCACACACACATCATCCCTCCACCACTCATCCTCCCACACATACACCATCCTCCACCTTCACACCTCCCACACACACACACACACACCATCCTTCCACTACCCATCCTCCCACACATACATCATTCTCCTACACATACACCGTCCTCCCTCTCCTACACCAAACATCCACCTTCACGTACCCCATCCTCCCACACACACACACACCACCCCTCCATCACCCACTCTCCCAAACATACACCACTCCCCCACACACACACCATCCTCCCTCCCATACACCATCCAGCCTCCTGCACACACACCATTCTTCCACCATCCATCCTCCCACACACTCCCCATCCCTGCACCATACATTCTCCCACACATACCCCATCCTCCCCCACATACATCATCCCTCCACCATTCATCCTCCCACACCCACACCACCCCCCCTCCCACACACCACACATCCACCTCCACACACCCCACCCTCCCACACACACACACACCATCCCTCCACCACCCATCCCCCCACACACACACCACTCTCCCACCCATACACCACCCCCCCCCCCCCCCCCCCACATACACACACACACACACAAACACCATCCCCCCACCACCATCCTCCCGCCACCCCACGCCGCGGGGGGACAGCCCCAGCCAGGAGGCGAGGAGACACGAGCCAGGCCCCCCCCCCCCCCCCCCCCCCCGTCCCCCACTCCCCACCCCCAAAACAGCACCTTCCCCCCAGGGCCAGCAGCCAAACCCCCCGGGACAGCCCGCCCACGCCCCGGGCCAACGCGACAGGCCACCCGGCCCGCCCCGCCCCCGGGCCATCCATGGAGACAGGGGCGCTTGAAGACCCCATCCCCCCTCCCTCCCCCACTAGTGAGGGAATATATTATGTGCTGTTTGCAATTTAAAAAAAAAGAGGGTTACAATTGGGGGGCAGTAACTGCATTGAGGAGGGGGTGGGGCCACCTGAGCAGTCCCACCCACCTGACCTCGCATGTTCCACCCCCCAAAACGTGTTTGTATGTTGCAAATGTTATTTGTGCTCAGTGACTAAGTGGAATTAAAAGCTGGGAGGCATGCTGCCGCTCGGCGAAGCAACGGGGCCACTATGATGACCCCCCTGCCCCGCCCAGCGCAACAAGCACACCCCCCACGGCCCTACCTGTGTATGTAGTGAAGAGTGGGGAGGGGAGGGGTCAGGAGATGTAGGTCCAGAGGGGGGTAAGCCTCCCCCCTGGAAGACGACCCGCCAGTGGCTTAGGGCGCCCCCGTCCCCCGCCGGCCCCGAAGGGCGTCACAGGCCCAGAGCAGGCACCCCAACCCAGACACGCCACGAACCCCCCCAGGGGCCAGCCACCAGCCCAAGGGGCCACTTTCCTCTTTCTGAGTGGGAGGGGGGCGAGGCGAAGGAAGGGAACCCCAGGCCCCCGCTCCCAACACCCAGCCAGGGCGCCCCCCAGAGGACACGTCCTAACCCCTTGCAAACGCACACACTCTTTTTTTTTTTTTTTTTTTTTTTTTTTTTCTCCCCAGCCACTCACACACACTCTCACACACCTCTATATACCAACACCTCAATACGTGCACATACCTCCACACACACACGTCACGCACATACCTATAAACACACACACCGGTGCCCACATACACACACACTCTCATACCCCTCCATACACATACACCACTACACACACACTCACATACATACCTGCATATACACACAAGCACTTCCATACATACTCACGCCTCCACCCACTCCTTCACTCCTCCACACACACCTCGACCTCCACGTGCACACACTCATATATACATACCTTCACACACACCCACATCCCACATAGACCTCCACACACACACCCGCACACTACTCACACACACACATACACGCACACACCCAGACCTTCATACACACCCACACACACATACAGCACACACGTCCCTCTACACCCACCCACACACCAGCATACCCACAGACACACACACACACACACCCACACACAAACACACCCCCACCCAGGTTCCGGGGCTGCGACCAAGCACCAGGGCACGGACCAACCCCCGGCACGGCACATCCGGACGGGCCCAGCCCCCCCCAGCAGCGGCAGACCCCCCACCCCCAGGAGCGGGGGGAGACCCGACGCCTCAGAGCCCGGGGCCCCGACCCGGCCCACCCCGGGCCCGACCGGCCACCCGGCCAGGGGCCGACGGACACCGACCCAGGCACCCCGGCAGCCACCCCCCACCGCCACGAGGCAGCCCCACCCCGGGGCCCACCCAATGCCGCCCGCCCAGACCGGAACCCCCAGCCGACCCAGCAGCGGAGCAGCCTAGATCCCCACCCAGGAGACAACCGGAGACCTGAAGTCACCAGGGACCCCCCACCCACATCCGCCCCTATCCCAGCGAAGCCGCAATCCTCCACCTACATTAAGTGATGTAGCCAGTCACAGGGGACCAGAGGGAATGAAAGTCAACTGACTGGTTCCTGGAGGAGGCAGACATTGTCTCAATGCTGATGTGATCTAACAGGAGATTTCTAAACTGCTGGATAGACAAATTGTTCTTATCTTTCCAGTTCACAAGAATAGTTTTCTTTGCGATGCATAAGACTGCGAGGACCAAGTTTATGGAGTGTATTCCTATGTTGGTGTCACCCAGGTCGCCCAGTAGGCAAAGTGTGGGGTTTGCAGGAAAACTAGTTTTAAACCATTTTGAGAGATCTTCACACACCTTAATCCAGAACCTTTGGACAGGTGTGCAGGACCACAGCGCATGGATGTAGCTATCAGAGGTGTTCTCAGAGCAGTGTGGGCAGATATCTGATGGTGAAAGGCCCATCCTGAACATCCTGTGTCCTGTATAATGAGTTCTATGGAGAAGTTTGAATTGTATTAGTTGTATATTTGAATTCTGAGTCATTTTAAACGTGTTTAAACATATTTGTGACCATCTTTTCTGATCAAAGTTATTAGATAAATCATCTTCCCATTTTGAAGTTGGGAGAGATATCCTGTCTTCTAGCTTTGCAAGTAATCTATATATTTTTGATAATAATTTTGGAGTATTAAGATTCAAGAATTCTGCTATTCTGACAGGAAGCTGCAAGTCTAACTGTACAGGGGTATACTTCTTACATATAATTGATTTTAGTTGGTGGTACTCTAAGAATTTATTGCTGTTGATTCCATACTGTGAGACAATTGTGTTGAAAGATACAAAGTTTCCATTTTCTATTATCTGTCCTAACTGTTGTATTCCTTTAGTCTTCCATTGAGTGAAGTTTATCATCTTTTTGTTCTGCAGGATGTCAGGGTTGTTCCAGATGGGTGTAAGTCTACATGGAAAGAGGGAAGATCTGGTTATCTTACAGAATTCCCACCAGGCCATTAAGGAAAAACGGATGTTAAGGCTTTTAAAGCACTTATATGGTTTAATGGTTGAGCTGATGAACGGCAGGTCAGAGATGACTAAGTCCTCACACAAAGCCTGCTCCACATCTAGCCACGGCTCATCCAGATAACTGGGTTTGAGCCACTTTGAGATGTACTGCAGCCTGTTAGCTATAAAGTAGTGATTAAAGTTTGGTAGGTCCAGTCCTCCTCTATCTTTAGTCTGCTGTAAGGTTTTAAGGCTGATACGTGACGGCTTGTTTTTCCAAAGAAACTTGGATATGAAAGAGTCCAGAGATTTAAACCAACTGGTGGAGGGTTTAGTGGGTATCATTGAAAATAAATAATTAACTTTAGGTAGAATCATCATCTTAATGGTGGCAATTCTCCCCATTAGTGAGATGGGTAAGCGCCTCCACCGTAAGAGATCATCTTCTATTGTTTTTAGTAGCTGAACATAGTTTAGTTTTGTTAAATCTGATAATCTGGGGGAAATATTTATACCTAAATATCTAATGTTTCCTGTCTGTATTTTGATATTAGGGATGTTTTGTAGGTCACAGTTGATGGACATGGCTGTAGTCTTAGACCAGTTAATAGAATAATCAGATATTGATGAGAACTTATTAATAACTGTGATTGTCTCAGAGAGTGATGTTTGTGAGTTCTGAAGGAAGAGTAATACATCATCTGCATAAAGACTTATTTTATGTTCTATATTTTTGCCCTGGATTCCTTTAATTTCTGTATTTTGTCTAATAGCAGCTGCTAACGGCTCTATGAAAATGGCAAAAAGTGAGGGGGAGAGTGGGCAGCCCTGTCTGGTGCCTCTCTGTAAGCGGAAGCTTGGAGAAGTTTGATCGTTGGTTTTCACACATGCATTTGGGTTATTATATAATATTTTAATCCACTCTATGAAAGAAGGTCCAAACCCAAATTTGTCTAGTGTTGCAAATAGAAACTTCCAGTTTACCCTGTCGAAGGCTTTTTCTGCATCTAGAGAAATGATTGTGGATTCTAGATTATGTAAAGTAGAGTAATCAATGAGGTTAATTAGTCTACGTGTGTTAGTAGATGAATGTCGACCTTTTATAAAACCTGTCTGGTCCGGATGTATTATAAGAGGGGTTATTTTTTCTATCCTTCTGGCAAGAGCTTTACTAATTATTTTCAGGTCTACATTTATTAAAGATATGGGACGGTAACTGGATGGAAGTGTGGGGTCTTTGCCTGGTTTTAGCAATAGTGTTATATTAGCTAAGTTCATATTTTGCGGTATTTTTTGTTTTTCCTGTATTTCTAACAACATATTATAAAATGTAGGAGCTAGCGTTGTCCAGAATTCCTTGTAAAATTCTGCTGAGTAACCATCTGGACCCGGGGCTTTATTGTTGGGCATATGTTGGAGAGCTTTGTGGAGTTCATCTACAGTAATAGGTGCATCTAAATTTATTTTATTTTCATTTTTTAGTTTTGGTAGATTAATGTTGTTTAAAAATTGTTCAATATGTTCATCTGTTGGATTAATCTGTGATTCATATAATGTTTTATAGAAGCTTCTAAACGTGTCATTTATCTTGTCTGGGTCATGGCTGATGTTTCCGTCTTGATCTTTAACAGAGGAGATTGTTGTTTTCTCCTTGTTTGTTTTTAGTTGATTTGCTAAAAACTTTCCAGATTTGTTACTGTGTTCAAAGTTCTCCAAGCGAAGTCTTTGCACTAAAAACTGTGTTTTTTTATCTATAATTTCTTTAAGCTGCAATTTAGTTTTCCTTATATTATTCATTGTGTGCTCTTTGGGGGAAATGCGGTAAGCCTCCTCCAATGATTTAATCCTGAGTTCTAATTCTAAAACTCTTGCTGTTTCCTTCTTCTTCTTATGTGAGGAGAAGGAAATTATTTTCCCTCGCATTACTGCTTTTCCTGCTTCCCAAAGGAGACACGCTGAAGTTTCAGGCATGTCATTTTTTTCTATATAAATTGACCATTCTTTTTTAAAATAATCAATAAACTCAGGATCTTTCAATAAAGAGGTGTTAAATCTCCAGCTTTTACCAATCGGTTTATTATTTTTGTTTCTCAGAGTGAATGAAACTGGTGCGTGATCGCTAATGCTGATTGGATGTATCTGAGTCTCTGAAATGTCGTCCATTAGTGAGTTACTATTTAAAATATAATCTATTCTAGAGAAGGAGTGGTGAACTGAAGAGAAGAAGGTGTATTCTCTTAGTTTAGGATGGTGAGAGAGCCAAGCATCGCAAAGACCAAAATCCTTCATGTACTGTTTGATAGTTTCTGACGACTGCCAGACTCGATGACTGGCTGATGTGCTGCAGCGATCTTGTTCAGTCAAGACTACATTAAAATCACCAGCTAGCACTATTCTGTTATCTGAATAATTCTGGAGTGTAGCAAACAGGGAGTGGAAAAAGGAGGGATCATCTGCATTGGGGCCATATACATTGGTAATACATAATTTGATATTACAAATAGATAATAAAGTTATCAAAAATCTGCCTTCCGGATCCACTACTGTGCTATCTATGTCAAAATTTAGTCTCTTATTAATAAGAGTAGCTACTCCTCTCTGCCTAGAATTATAACAGGCTGAGTAAACATGAGGAAACTGAGCTGTTTTAAGAAGATCTATGGTTGAGTTTGTTAAATGAGTCTCTTGTAGTAAGACAATGTCAGCCTGCAGCTCCTGTAATTTATTAAAGATCTTCAACCTCTTCTCCCTGGAACCGGCTCCATGTACATTCCAACAGACGATTTTTAACATGGTTATTGTGAACGGTTTAATGCTTCATGCGTGTTACTGACGCGTGTGTCTTTGTGCGCCCCCTCTTGCGTGTTCGCGCGTGTTTGCATGCAGCCTGATTGCGCGCGTTTGTCCGTATGTTAAATGTCCATATATGTACCTTAATGCGTGTTCTCTCATACATAAAAGGCGAGTGTTTATATTTATCATGTATGGTGCGGCTGTGCGTCCTGACGGTTTTCGACCGGCCGCGTGCGCTGCTGATATTACGAGCTGGATTACAATTAACAGTGAAAGCGTGAAAGATAGTGAAAAGTGAGAAAAGTATTTGTGTGAAATATAAAAACAAAACAGAAAAAAAATACATCGATCTAGATGTAGAGGCTGTGGTGAGACGAGCAGTGTGTTCTACTGTCAGTGATCTATAATGGCGAGTTAAGAGTGATCATTTGGAGAGATTGACATACAGCACCTGGGATCAGAAGAGCCACGGAGTGACGTCCGGGTCGCGGTACAGTTGTCCATTAATAAACAGTTTATCCACCGCGATGACAGCGCGAGCGCCATTAGCCATAGATTTCCTTCTGATGGGAAACAGGACTCTCCGTCGGTCCAGAATCTCTCTCGGATATTGGTCGTTTACTCCGAAGTTGGTCCCCTTCAGTTCGCGGCCCTGGTTCTTCACCTGCTCCTTCTGTTTGAAGCTGACGAACTTCGCTACGATGGGTCTTGGTCTGCTGGACCCGGGTTTCCTCCCGCCGAGCCGATGGACTCTGTGAAAGGAGATGTTTTTCACCGTTTCTTCCGGGAGCTTCAGGTGGGTTTTGATGAAGTTTTTCACCGTGGTCTCGGGGTCCTCCTCCGTCTGCTCTGGAATCCCTGCAAATACCAGGTTCTCTCTCATGCTCCGCGCCTGCAGATCGATCACCGTTTCCTTAATCTTCTTATTTTCATCTGAGAGACGGGTCAAGCCCTCGGTGAGGGATTTTACCGTCTCTCTGAGACCGGCATTTTCTGCAGCCAGACTTTCCACCTGCTTCTGGCTGAATTCTAGTGATTCACGTAGCGCCTGGAACTCTTTGTGGAGAATTTCTACCAGACTCAAACGCGCATCAAAACTACTGAGTTCTTATCTATGGAGATCAGAACATCTGTTGAGTCGTTCCCCGTTGGTGAAATAGCTCCAGGTGAATCCTCATTTCGCTGTCTCTTGGATTTAGATGAGGTGGAGGGGGTGGAGGTGTTGTTTGGTTTCCCCATGACGATTCTGTCGTAACAACGATCTATAAAATCTGTCAGGCTGGCCAAATCCTCCCCGCTGTGCTCCAGAGTGTACCTTTTAAAGACACTATAGTCCTACTTTAAAGAATATTTTAATTAGGTTGGCACAAAATACAATCGAATGAAAGTAGAAATGTTTGGGCGCCTAGTTTGAATCTGCCGTCTCCCCCGGAACTACGTCACCTACAGCATTAGCGTCACTTACCTGCCGAGGTATAGTCTAAAATAATCTTAATGAAAATAAACATGAACTGTATATGTGAAAGTTTTAATGAAAATTCTTTAAATTCTACATTTTAAGTAGAAAGTCAAACATTTGTGGTGAAAAATGAAGCAAAACATGAAATTTGTGATGTGAAAATGAATCTTTAATTCAACATGTGAAAATGTCAGAAAGTCCAAATAAAGACAGAATGAAGCAAACAAACTAAGAGTGAAACACTGGGAGGATTTTCATTTCCAGCATCATGAAGTGGAACTAACTGCAGCTGACATGAAGTGAACACAACATCCTGATATTCAGTGTGAAGCTTTGACTGGAAACAACATGTGGATCCTGGAAGAAGCACAGCTTCCATCTTTAAAGGACTGGAAGAGGAAGAAGTTTCCAAGGAATCATTTAGAAGAGTTTCACACACAAACTGATTGAATCCATGAATCTGAAAAGATGTTTCTGAGTGAAAGAGACAGACATGTACAGACTGAACTATCTGTTCACCAGTCAGAGTTTCTCTGCTACCATCACACTCTTTACACTCAACACACACACACCCAGGAACCAGACCAGGGCCAGAACCCAAATCCAGCATAGAGAGGATGAGTGAATGTGGTGATGAAGGTGTGGAGGTGGATCAGTGAGTCAGAGGAGACTCTGTAGAAGGACAGAGAGCCAGCAGGACAGTCCACATACACTGCTACTCTGTTAGAGACAGAGGAGGAGGAGGAGGAGGAGATGCGTGTTTCTCTGTCTTTCTGCCAGACAGAGTAACCTTTATCATCAGAGCATCTCAGACTCCAGGACTGATCATTAAATCCAAACAAACAGTCTCTGAAGTTTCCTCTCCTTCTGATTTCTCTGTAACTCACTGATATAGAAACGTTTCCTCTCCACTCGACCTCCCAGTAGCAGCGACCAGTCAGAACATTTTCACACAGCAGCTGAGACCAGTAAAATCTGTCTGGATGATCAGGATATGACTGATACCCCTCAAATGTCACCTTCCTGTTGTTGTCAGACAGTTTGATGTTTCTGTTCACTGTGTCCATGTTGATGGTGAGTGGACAGGAATCTGATGGAGAGAACAAACACAATCCAGCTGCAGTTATTGATCTATTGACACTTTGATGCTGACTGATGAATGAGTGATGGGACAGTGTGAAGATGGTTGAATGTGATGAATCCAATGAAAAACACACTTACACTTCCTCAGACCTCCTGGTCTCAACCATGGTTCTCCAGCAGGCTCCACCCTGAAAGGAGGAGGGGGTCAGAGCATGCTAACATGGACATTACATGGCTCTCATACACACTTTGTTCTACACTGAGAAAGGAACAGTCCAACATCTGGACACGTCCACCTGATTGGAGCATCTCCAGACTAGAAGGAGCAGAATCAGGAAGCTGATTGGTCCACACCCACACCAAGAAAACTGCTTTGTGGAAGTCCCAGTTTCTTCTTTCAACCATCTTCTCCTTTTCATCTCTTCACAGATGAAGAACTCTGCAGAAACTCCTGATCTAACCAAGAGCTGCATCTTCTCTCTGCCCTGAAGTCTTATTGATCAGCTTCTGACAATAATCTCCTCTGCAGAGCAGATTGGCTCAGATTCTTTGTTGTGACTCAGCTGGGAAATGTTAAAGTGCTTCTTTTCCTGCACATGAAGCTAAATGACTGTCAGAGACTCTGTTTGAGGCCATGATGTGTGTGTTTGGAGCTGTGACGGCTTGTTTCCTACTGACCACTAACAGCTGCTTCATCATCACACTGAGGATTTGTTCCCTCACATTATTCCTGCAGATCCTGCTGCTGTGTGGACACAAACACATTTCTTTCTAAAGCAGGAACAAATCAGAGGGATCAGCAGCATCAACTCACCACACTTCTTCCACATCTGATCCAGTCTGCTGATTCATTTCCAGTTTGAAGTGCAGCCACATCACCAGCTTCTACTGACTCCAACATCTACACTGTTATTGAAGCTGATTGATCATCTGATGGATGATTGAATTAGTAATTACTGAATCAGCAGCATGGGATCATCAAAGCTCTAAAGTCCTGAGTGAAGAGGAGAGGTTAGACTGCCTCTGGTGGTCAGACATGGAGCTGCAGCTGCTGAAATACAGGATGTGACAGGATTCAGGAAAGTCTGTCTCATCTTTCCTCAACATCAGCTGTGAACATACTGAGTCCTTTCACGTTAACCAGGAAACCTGATGTAACATCATCATCTTCATCACAACACACACACACACTGCCATCTCCATCACCTCCTCCAGCACCCGATCCAGCCGTTATCACATGACTGAAGCAGCATTATCAGTGGTTATCAGTCCATTCCTACGGGACAGTAGGGCTCTACTCCGCCTCCTAGTGGCTCCAGTAGGTCCTTATCATCTATTTACACCACTGAACAGCAGCACTGATACAGGAAGACTCCTGATCCAGTCCCACAGGAATCCAGTCCACCGGCAGGTCTGAAATCTTTAGCATGACGCTGCATTTTCTGGTAAAACAACCTACATTTAAGTCATGTGACTGCTGAGTGAATATTGAGTGTAAAGTGACAAAGTCTGGACAGAAATCCAGTGACTCTCTCAGTCATTTTCATTCATGTCCTCATTATGAGTCCAGACCATCAAACACTAAGCCAGACTTCAGGAGCATGAAGAAGTAAAGAACTTGTGTTTTCCTGTCTAACTCCTCTTTTCAGATCAGATCAGGGGGAGGGGCTCCACTGACTGTCTCCATCATTGTGATCAGCAGTGTGCAGCTAATTGAAGGAAACTGATAAAAACTGCAACGACACTCATGTGTGACGTTGCACGGAGCACCGGCACCAACAGAAGACGACATGAATGAAAGAATCTAGAGGGAACGAGTCTTCAGGGACCAGAATACTTCCTGCTCTACATGTGTCTCATCTAAATTCATGTTGTGGGTCTGTTGCTGTGATTCAGCATCAGGAGCCTCCAGTAAGTGGGAGAATCACTGAGCATCATCATTCATGGGAAGCTTTTCATCCATCATGTGTTTAAATGTATCTATACAGAGGTAGGAATACAGGTCTGATCAACACGTGCACATTTCCACATGGACTGATTTCTAAAGAGAACTTTACAAGAACATGACTGTTCACACGCTTTTATAAATATCTGTGCTAAGCTAAGCTAACATTTCCTGGAGCATCTCTGTGTCTGATCCAGGGTCAGAGGACAGAAAAGATGTTTCTATGACAGAATGTCCCTTTAACCTGCAGAGATGTTTCCAGACTGAAGAAACTCTGAGCAACAGACAGTTATCACTGTTGTTCCTGCAGATGTTCTCCTTGGAGACTCTCCTACTCACATATCTGCTGTGAGCAAAGGAAAAAGGCTCCTACATGTGTGATGGTTCATATAACACTCATATCCAGCATGAAGCAGGACTGAGTGAAGGACAGAGCAAATGTCTGCAGATCTTCCTCCTCTATCAGACATTGTGTGGCTGCAGCAGCCTCTCCATACCTGAGTCTGTGTGGATCCTTCAGTGCAGCCATCAGCAGCTTCACTCCTGAGTCTCCTGGATGGTTGTATCTCAGGTCCAGCTCTCTCAGATGGGAGGGGTTGGAGGTCAGAGCTGAGGCCAGAGAAGCACAGCCTTCCTCTGTGATCAGACATCCTGAGAGGCTGCAGAAAACAACACGTATGACAGAAACTCTGAGAGAACTGCTGTGAAACTAAAGCTGAACGTCATCAGATGTTCAGAGAAACTGGACCTGTCTCACATTATTGTCTTTGTGTCTTCATTGTTTTATGCTTTATTCAAACCTGACAAACAATAAACAGACAGTGAAAGTAAATCCAGTCCAGTTTGTACAAGATGCACATGAAGAAAGAAACGGAATGAAGAGGAAAAATAAAGTAGAAAACAAAATAAAGTATAGAAAGTAAACAAATACAAATAGAAATGAAAGAAAAACTGGTGTGACAGACTTCATAATATTCTATATATAATAATAGTATTTGTGACAGTTTATTGGCTGAAAAGCTGTGAATGAATATTAATTATTGATCTGCATTTCTGATTAGAAATCAGTTTTAGAGACTTAAAGTAAAAATCAGCTTCAATCAGAAACAGCTTAAAAAAGGAATTATTACTCCTTAAGAAAGATGGCACCAGCAGTGTGCACGGTCTGCCGTCTCTCAGGTTTCCTCGGCCTTCTGGTTTTATTTTTGGTACTTTCAATTAGTGATTGCTTTTATACTGCTCCTGCTCGTTTTGTTTATGATCGCCAGTCACTTCTTAACACTTGAGTGGCTTGTGAACGGCTTCTACAGTTCAGGTTGGAGATTCCTTCAGCTGGTACTCCTCCTCCTTCTCGCCTGTCTGCAGTTCCAGCTTACCTGTGCCGTGCTCCATGCGTCATTCCGCGCAGGAAGCGCTTCAGGAAACGGGGAAAGCGGGGAGGTGTTGTAGTGAGACTCAGGGCCTGCTTGTGCTCCACCAGTGGTGGTTTCCTGGATCTTTTCTCTGGATCCTGCCCCTCAGGTTGAACAGCTGAGTTTGGCTTACGGTGGATCTGGCCTGTTGCTCCGGATCCGCTACCTGCTTGGTGCCGGTCCTTTGCTATGGTGGCCCCTCTTCCCCGCCGCCACCAAGTTCGCAAGCGTGGAGTGGATTTCTCCAACCTTCGTCCTCTGGATTATATGGATTTACGGGTAAAGCAGGACCTTGTTCTGCATCTGGCACTTGTCAATGCCAGATCGCTGGCAAACAAAACTTTCCTGCTCAAAGACTTCTTTGAATCCCAGAAATTGGATTTTATGTTCATAACAGAGACTTGGCTTCATGATGGTGAGTCCGTTGCCTTTTCTGAACTTCTTCCACCTGACTGCTGTTTTTCCAGCTCTCCCCGGTTGACAGGTAAAGGTGGTAGGCTGGCTTCTGTGTGGAGGTTTAGCTTCTGCTATCGGAGACCCTCATCACGCCCCTACTCTAGTTTCGAACTACAGCTTCTTGTAATCGAGCTCAGAACTCCTGTTTTATGTGCTTTGATCTACCGTCCGCCAAAAATTAATAAGGATTTTATCAAAGACTTCTCAGACTTTGTGGCTGGAATTGCTCTAAATTTTGAGCGTTTCTTAATTATCAAAGATTTTAATATCCATGTTTGCTGTGAATCTAAACCTTTGGTTAGAGACTTTCAACAAGCTATTGACTCTTTTAATCTCATACAACATGTCTCTGGCCCTACTCACGAGAAGGTACATACGTTAGATCTTGTGCTCTCTCATGACTGAAATGTTAATATCACAGAAATATGCAATACACGTGTCTCTGATCATCTGCCTGTGTCATTCTCCATATCACTGCCGCCTTCTCCATTTTAACCGTGCGCCCCAGTGCGACGCCGGCGGCTGTTAAATTCTCTGACTGAGTCACGCTTTTCTGCTGCTGTACATGATTCCGTCGTCCCTAGTCTGATTAATTGCTGTACTATTAATGCCGATAATTTTGCTGATTTATTTAACTGCACATGCACAGGTATATTGGACGCTATTGCGCCATTTGTGACTAGGCGCTCTAAACCTGCGCCAGAACCGTGGTTGGATAATTCCATCTGCGCTCTTAGACGTTTGTGCAGGCGTGCAGAGAGACGTTGGAAAAGGGATGGATCTTACTTGTCGGACCGGTCGTTTTGTGTTCACCTTGAGGAGTTTGCCTCAGCTGCTGCCCCTCTCAGTTATGGGGTCCCACAGGGGTCCATTTTGGGACAACTGCTTTTTTCCCTGTATGTGCTGCCCTTGGGGTCTATTTTTCAGAAGCACAATATTTCCTACCATTGCTTTGCTGATGATGTTCAGATCTACATCCCCTTAAAACCACATTCTCTGACTAACCTTCTCAGCTGCTTGTATGATCTAAAAGAATGGATGGATTTAAATTTCCTCCACTTAAATAAGGACAAAACTGAGATTGTTGTTTTTGGAAATTCAGAGCTTCTAAATGGTGCAGTTAGTGCTCTCGGTCCGCTGACCTCCTTTTGTCAAACCCATGCCAAAATCTGGGTGTTATTATTGACAACTCCTTCAACTTCCACCGGCAGGTTAACTCTGTAGTCAAAAGTGTGTTTTTCCATCTGAGGATGCTCAGCAAGTTAAAGCCCTACCTGCCCAAGTATGACTTAGAAAAAGTTATTCACCTGCTCATTATGTCCCGTATAGATTACTGCAACTCCCTATATTAAGGCATTGACCACACATCTCTACATCGACTGCAGCTTGCCCAAAATGCTGCTGCTCGGTTGCTTACAGGTATAAGACAACGTGATCACATCACCCCTGTGCTCACCTCTTTGCATTGGCTTCCTGTTATGTTTAGGACCCAGTACAAGATTTTATTAATTGTTTTTAAAGCTTTAAATGGTTTGGCTCCCTCGTACTTGTCGGAGTTGCTACACCAGCATGCTCCAGCAAGGACGTTGAGGTCCTCCTCACAGCTCCTACTGAAGGTCCCAAATGCCAGACTTAAATCCAGGGGCGACAGAGCTTCTCTGTTGCTGCTCCTAAGCTGTGGAACAAACTTCCCCTTCATATTAGAGCGGCTCAGTCTGTCACTCCTTTGCACTGGCATTTGAACAAAACTGAGTTTGACATTCGCGTGTTTTATTATTTAATTTTATTCTAGTTTTTAATTCTAATTTTGTTTTTATTATTTTATAGATTTCATCTTTTTATCAATTTTTATTTCTGTTTTTATTTTCATTGGTTTTTATTGTTTTATTATGTAGTGTTTATTTTAACTGTGGAGTGTTTTTTGTTCTGTTGTTCAGCACTTTGGGCAACTGCTGTTGCAGAAAACGTGCTATATAAATAAACATGAACTTGAACTAAATGCTGCTGTTGGATTGTGAAATGTACTTTTATGGATGTGGAATTTTCCTCCTAAAATATAAAGATTGACAAAAGTGCATCATTTTTTTCTTTGGTTCAAACTAAGTAACGATGTTCTTCCTTCTATGTTCATTTCATGAGTTGTTCTGCACAGAACATCGTTCTCACCTTCTTTCCAACATGCTTTACTGTCTGGAACCAGAAAACAAGCTGCTTTTAATAAAGCTTTATTGCTTTACAACATGTCTACAAACATGTGGGAAAAGCCACTATATCCATGTTATCCGTGTTCTATGTGTTAAGGCGGCTCTTGAACTCAGAGGAATAACACAAAGGAGAACAGAAAGGGGATTAAGAACAAACAGCAGGTGGGTCTCAGCCTAGTAACATGAACAAGTCCATCCAGGAAGGAAGTCTTTGGCTTCTTTTCATTTTCTACAAAGACATTCTGAGAAGATTTTCACTTCATTCTTCCAACCATTAAAGTGGGTTTAGTTCTGGCAGATTTACATCTATGAATAAAATGTTTGGCAAGCAGATCAAGTTATTCCCAGGAAATTCCAAGTTCTTCTCCTTTAATGTTCCAGCAGTGACTCAGCACATATTCAGAGGGGCGCTGGGATATTTTCTGAGTGAAGCCACTTTGAAAGACGTCCGAGATTCATACGCTTGTTTGCAGTAGAAAAATAAGTTCTGTTGTTTCCATTTCTGTCTCACAGAATCCACATGAGTTGTTCTCCAAGTTAAATTTCTCATGTAGGAAGTTGTGTGATGGGAATATTCCATTTAGGATTTTAAAGACACTTCTTTAGTTGTAGGTAGAAGTGGATGAGACAAATATCTTTTCCTTCTTTTCCTGATGTTTCTGTATCATCGTCCTTAAGAATGTCCTTTCTTTTTAAGTGGAAAGGGTAATAGTGGCTGTTAAGCCGTTTCCAATGAATCTGTTATTGAAGTCAAACTGTTCAAGTGTCGCCGCTGATCCAGAGCGGCTTCAGTTCTACTGGAATATCAGAACGCTCCCTGGTTTGTTGGATCATTCTTCTCACAGTAATGGGAACTGCTTTTAACTTTATTATACTCTTGAATTGTGCAGTGTCAGGATGAAAGTCCATTTCTCTAAGTGGTTGAAGGACAGCAGGTAAATTATGTCAAGTATAACTCAAACTTCTGTGTGTGGATGCTTGTAAACGTTCAGGTTGGCTTCGGGTAGCTAGTTTTTGTAAAACGACAGCTTTCTGTTGTCTTACAACTGTACAGTGGGGCCTGTTTACAGAAAGCCGGTATATATATATATATATATATATATATATATATATATATATATATATATATATATATATATATAAATATATAAAAAGGGATGGGCATTCAATTAAATTGTCTTAATTGATCATCGTGAGAATTAACAATCGATTAATGATTAATCATTAAAATTTAAATTAAAATTCAGTATTTATGGGGTATATTAAAATGCAGTGAAACTTGAAAAAAACAGTACGTTTCCTCATTGAGATCTTTATTACAAGATGAACAACTCTCGTGGCAGTTAAACAGGATTCATTTAATAGTTACACTTCAAAATATGCGATCTTAAGCAGCAGAGCCCACAGCTAGTAGCCGGTTGTCATAAACCCAACTGATCCTCTTTTTAGCCAAAATAATTGTTGAGAGAGTTGAGAAAGAGGGTGAGAGAGAGCTCAGCATTCCTAACAATGTAATAGGCTCAGTAACAAAGTTTAATTTAAAAATAACCAGTAACTCACATATAACTTCAGCACCAGTCTACTGATTTTTGTTGAGGAAGATGAGCATGTTAACATGCTCTGGGGTCAGACGTGAACGCAACCTGGTGTGGTGACCGTCCTCTCTCTACCACACCTGTCTTTCATCTGCTAAACAAGTGGCTGGGTATATCAAGCTGCAGCAGTTCATTGTCAGATCGTCTGCTCTACTCAGCCTGAGACTGCTCCAGGAAAGCTTCTGCCTGCCATTTGTCTACCTTGCCTGCCTGATCTTCAGCAGTTTCCCCCAGAATCCACCTGCCTTTCTGCTGCCCTTCCTACCACCATACCCAGTACGGAGACTATTGGACTTTTACCTGCCAGCGCTCCTGAGCCCTGGATCCTGCAAAAACTAAGTAGGACTGGTTCGTTATTTCCAGATTCCAACTCTAGTGACTTGTGCACTACTTTCATAAATTCTGACTCTCCTTCCAGGCAGAATTTACAGCGCAGGGAAGACCTCCACTCTTTTGTTCCGCCGTACCTGCCAGCAGGTTTAAAATACACTTTCTTTTTGTTGCATTTAGGTTGTTCTTTGTCTGCTCCTTGGGTCCATCATCTGTCCTGCATTATTACACAACTGAAGGTTTTCTCCAGGACTCTTCAGGAAGACAGAAGACACAGTTTTAATAAACAGTGGTATTCTTACACAACTGGCTGAATATTCTCAGGCCAAAGACTCTGCCTACTGCTATGCTGTCGGCATTTCAGTCGTCCTTCTAACAGCAACACTAAATGATGCACAGCGAGGCCACAATCAAACAGAAGGTGAGAACAAAGGTAATTTCCTGTCCATTATGGAACTTTTAGCCAAACATGATAATGGTGTGAAAAGGAAAATGACAGGCCCACGAAATGCGACCTACCTTGGTCATGGAATTCAGAATGAAATAATTGACTGCTTGGCAGAAATGATCTGCATCTCAATAAGAAGTGAGGTTTCCCAAACTGATGCTTTCTGTTATTTTAGTTGATGAAACTAAAGACATAAGCAAGAAGGAACAGATGTCCTCTATAATTACATAATATTACAAAGGAAAGGTATGTGAACGTTTCCTAACATTTGAAACTGCTGAGCCTCTTGATGCAGCAGCAATTGCACAAAAAATAAAAAAGTACTGCAAAAGTATGGCCTGGATTACAAAAACCACCTGGTAGGGCAAGCTTATGATGGTGCCTCAGTAATGAGTGGTAAAAACACTGGTGTGCAGGCAGCATTAAAGCAGAGGCTCCATTAGCTTTCTACTTTCACTGAAATGCACATTGCTTGAACTTAGTGTTAGTTGACACTGTAAAAAGCTTCGCTGAAGCTAACCATTTCTTTCCTCTTCTGCAGAAACTGTGTGCATTTGTCTCAGGGTCATATGTGCACCAAAGGTGGCTAGAGGAACAGAGGGAGATGTTTCCAGGAATAGTCCCAAGAGAGCTGCAAAGGCTGATAGACACATGGTGGGCATGTAGGTAAAAGTCTTGCAAGACAGTAATGGACAGACTATCTGCCATCACACAACTACTGAAAGAATTATCAGAAGACAGAAATGGTGCCAGAGCTGTAGAGTCAAGAGGTTTGATTTGAAATTTGTTGGCCTTATGTATTATTCACCAAAACATTTGGTGAAGTAAAATTTCTTTCAGATGTTCTACAATCCCCTCAACTGAATCTGGGCACAGCTGTTACTCTTGTTGATTCACTTGTTGACACATTGAGCAGTGTTAGAGAGGGACCTCCCTTTGAAGAGATTTGGTAGAAAAAGGTGACCCTTGCAGAGCAATGAAGCAAAGGTGCTGCACCTCAAGGTCGCCAGGTCACACCAGCTCTAGTCTTAAAGGATTTTACATTTCTACTACGACTGTACAAAAACAGGGCAACACAGTTAAAGAGTCATTTCATAAAGGTTCATTCATTCCAGTCATTGATGTGTTTCTCTCTGAGATAAAGATATTTTCTCATGAGAACTGTGTTATAATGGAAGACAAACAAGCCTTGAATCCATGCAGTCCCACATTTTGTGAGAAAAATACCGTCTCTGTGTTTGCTTCACCAAAAAACTGCAACTCAAAGGATCTAGATTCTAGACCATGAGTTACCTCAGGTTAAACCCATTCTGGAGAGGAAGCAGTGGCTTGGAAATACCAAAGAGTTTAATGGACTTTACAGTTTTCCTTGAGTCATATCATGAGGTGTTTGACAGTGTTTACACTTTGCAAACACCATACATTACCTGTGAGTGCTGCATTGTGTGAGCGCAGTTTTTCTGTGCTCAAATTAAACAAAACTTACTTAAGAAACACCATAAGCAATGAGCGCCTCAGCAGCTTGGAAGTCTTGAGTTTTGAATCAAAAAGAGCAAAAAGAGTCGATCTTAAGAGTTTTGTAGACATTTTTGCTAAAAGACATGGCAACAGGTGAATTAAACTGTTCTAAAATGCAGAAAAAATAAATATTAAAAGAATAGTTGAAAAACTGTTTGAAATGTGTGTTTTTTTTTAAAAAATGTTTGTGTTTCTTAAATTTGAGGTGAATGTGTTGGTTCATATTGTCTTTTTAATGAAAAACTGTAGGAGCATGAAGTGCTCAGCCTGTAGGCAGTAAGCAGGGCGTGCTAACCTCAGTGTGGGAAAAGACAACACGCTACAAATGCGCTCAGACTGTCACGCTGCACAAAAACAAAAGCAACATTTATTTTAAACTATCAATCACGCTCGTGTGCTCTGGGACGTAAAGTGTAAACCAAAGGGAATACTAGGCGGTCAATTAAACATACACAGCCTTATTTCCAAATACGATCAGATCTCTGCACTTCTGCTGGACTCAAACTTGGACTATCTCTGTTTAACAGAATCATGGCTTCATAGCAATATACCAGCTAATATGATAGACATTGCTGGTTATCAGTGCTTTTACCTTTTATGATGAATTAAGTTATGTAGTGAAGCAACTTGACTCTTATTGAGAGACAATGTGGTACGGTGACTTTAATATCAATTGGTCTGACAAAAACTGTAAACAAAAACTAAAAGCAGTTATGACACATTTCAATTATCAACAGATGATTAAAGGGCCGACAAGGAAAACCAGACAGACTAAAACCCTCATTGACCCAGCATTTACTAACAAACCAGAACGTATAACAAGGACTTATAATCTGATAACAGGAATCTCAGACCACAACATAACTGACTGTTAGGAAACTGACTAGAAAGACATTTTACACCCAATTAATTGACAATGTTAAGGGTAGCAATAAAACACTTTGGAAGCATTTAAGTAATTTAACTAATAAATCAAATAAACAGGAAGATTGCAGAACTTACCAATAATGGCAAGAATATAACAACAGTGCCACTATGGCTAATGAGTTCAATTCATGTGTTGTACAATCAGTTGGAGAACTAGCAAAACATTTTCAGCCTGCAGAAAATCAAAATTTTAACAGCAAAAATTGTCCCAACAGATGTTTTTATATTAAAGAGGTCCAGGAAGTAAAATTTGCAGAAATAATTAATAAACTTTCAAATTTGAAATCAAATAATATTTATAATATGAATAGTTGTTTTCTTAAAAAATACAGAAGTGTGCTAGTTAAACCACTGACACAACTTGTTAACCTCTCCATTAGAATTTGTGCATTTCCTAATGCCTGGAAAAAAAGCAGTAATCATCCCAGTATTCAAAACAGGAAGTCAGGACTCTGCGTGTAAATATCGCCCTATATCGATTTTACCAGTCTTATCTAAAGTCATTGAAAAAGTTGTAGCAGCACAATTGATTGAGTATTTAGCAGCCAGACAGCTCCTACACCCACAGCAGTTTGGTTTTAAACCAGGTTATTCAACTGAATTAGCAAACTGCTGTTTAATTGAAAATGTAAAGAAGTCCTTGGACAAGGGCAATGTGGTGGGAGTTGTATTTATCCACCTTAAAAAGGCTTTCGATGCGGTCAACCATACTTTACTTTTATCTAAAATGTCAGGTTTTAATTTCTGAGCTGAGACAGTAATCTGGTTAACATCTTATCTTCAGTCTAGAGCACAGTGTGTTAAAGCAGATCAGGACATATCTGCACTTTCACACATAAAAATGGGTATTCCACAAGGCTCGATGCTCGGCCCTCTGCTGTTTAGTCTTCTTATAAATAACTTACCTCTGCACTGCTCAGGTGCCAGCTGTCAGCTCTATGCAGACGATGCTGTTCTTTATGCACCCGCTAAGTCACCTGAGCAGGCGGCAGACAAACTGTCCATCTGTATGTCTGACATCCAGCAGTGGCTCATCCAAAATCAGTTCACTCTAAATTAAATGTTTAGCTCTAAATCTTTGAAAAACAGTGTCTATGTGTTTGTATATTAAGAAACTAGGTTTAAAAAGAAACATTTAAATTTACCTAAAAAATGAAATAATTAATACTGTAACGGAATTTAAATATCTTGGATTGGTCCTTGATCCGCAACTTAAATTCGATGAACATATAAAGAAAATCTCAAAAACAATACAAAGTAATCTAAACTGTTCCAAACTAATTAAAAACTACATACCAAACCAGGCTACCCTGCTGTACATGCATGTTAGCATGGGCACCGGCCGCTCCTACTGCAACCAAACCTATAAGCTCGCTATACAATCGAGCACTAAAAATTATGGACAAAAATCCAATCCGCCATCATCATTGTATCATCATTAAATGATATAATCTAATGAGCTTTGATAGCTTTAGCAATAATTGTTTCAGTTGTTTTAAATTAATTCACGTATGTTTTAATTGTTTCGCACCTTAGCCACTAAGTACATTTATTGAGAGACAAAACATCAACAAATTCCAAAACTGTAAAATCCCGTACTGCAGGACTAGCTTTGGACAGACAGCGTTCTCTGTTAAGAGCTCTAAGCTCTGGAACTCACTACCATCTGACATTAAGAGCAAACCTGACGCTAAAAGATTTACTTCCAGGCTTAAGAACTGGCTAAAGACAAACCAGGACTGTACTAATTTTTAAATACTGTAATTTCCTATGTGGGTGTTAAATAGGTGGGATTGTTGTATGCACTGATAACTAAAGACATTGTTTTATTTTTTATAGTGTTTTATTGAGGGGTGAGACATGTGAACGTCCCTTGTTGTATTTGTGATGTTTTATTGTTTTGTATTGTAGTGTGTATAGTCACTGTTGTCTGTGTTTTGTGTAAAAGCCTAACTAGGGACGGGCATTGAGAATTAGCCTTGGCTAAAATGCTGTCGTGTGTGACATGACTCATGAAACATACTTGTTCCTACCAAATAAATACATTTTGATTTGATTTGATAAAAACAAAATGCAGTAAGTTTTGGTTTACAAACACGACATCAGGGGTCTCCAACCTGCAACTCTGGAGCTGCAAGTGGCTCTCTGGACCTTCCACAATGTCTCTAAATACGTGGCTGAAATATTCTTGTCATTAGGTTGGAAACTATGGACTTTGTTGTTTTTACTTTACATCATTTTCCACAAATATCTACATCCCTTAGAAGAAAGTCTGTCTATTCTCTTTTTATACAAGTTTTATGTTTTTCTTTATTTTAAAACCGATGGAAATAAAAACGAGACTGAAGATGGGTTTAGCTTTAACTGTCATGTGCACTGTTGCATGTTCTACTAGTTTAGCAGCAACCTGTGCACACATGGACCATGAAGAAAAAAGTTGTGGTGTAAGAGACCTAAATCAGAGACACACAAACATCTGATATTCATACAAACAGCTTCCACAAGTTTGTTACTCATGAATAAAAACTCTTTTAAACTTTTAGTTTGACGAATCCTGACCTGAGAGTTTCCAGTTTGCAGTCTGGACTCTTCAGTCCACCACACAGCTTCTTCAGTCCTGAGTCCTGCAGGTCGTTGTTACTCAGGTCCAGTTCTGTCAGACTGGAGGACTGGGAGCTGAGGACTGAGGACAGAGGTCCACAGCTTGTCTCTGAGAGACCACACGCACTCAGCCTGGAGAGAAAGTTACAGAGAAAATGTAAGACGTGAAAAGACTGAATCAGCACTCATGTTGAACGTCGACTCAAAGAACACCTGTAGAGAAAATCAGGTGTAACTCCACAGTGTTTTACCTGTTTTATAGTGTTCTTACTGTTTGTTGACTGTTTTATTTTACACGTGTTTAACTGGTAAAAGAGGTGTTGGTAAAATAATCTCAGTTGAGAAGGACCAACCTGTGACCTCAGAGATGAGTATTAGACACTGATTTATATATGTGCAGCCTCCACAGATGGTCCAGTCAGAACAGATGAGGTATACAGCACCAGTCCAACAAACTTCTCCTTATGCCACACTTTATTGTTGCTGAGTCACTTTCTACGTATGAACACATGTATATCTGTAAGTCTGTGTTTCTATCAAGAGAAATAAAATACACAGAATGATCCTACGGAAGCTGAGAGTGGTCAATCTCATGTTTTTTTAACACTGCCTGCCAACAATAACACTGGCCGGAGAAAACCCACGCAGAGATGGAGAACATGCGTCAAACGTTTTCTACAATTTTTACTCCTGTACCCAGACAACCAAAACACGTCCCATTCTCCTTCAAAAAAAGACATCTTCTCTTCTTGTGTCCTTTTATCCAGAAGAAGACAAATATCCAAAGAATGACCAGCTCCACAAAACAAACTAACGAGTTCTTCTCTCCTTTATTCACAGGTTCCACTCTCTTCTGAACAGATGTTCCAGTTGTGGCAAAACTACTGCTTCTAGTTTTTAAACCAATTTGAGACTCAACCATTTTCAGTTCTTTTCTCCTCATTCCAGGTTCATCTTGGATATCTCCAAAAAAGACGGTTGCTTGCTATCTTGTTTTTCCACAAACTCCACAATAAACTGAAACTTGACTCTACAGTAAAACTTCTCCTGAATATCACAAACCGTGCTTCTCCACTGATCCCACAACTTTTAAAGAAGCTTTCTTATAATGGTTTACTTATTTCATGTTTTTACAGGCTTGTAAAGCTTTGATGTCTTCTGCCTTAACCATTGACCAGGAAAGCACCTTATCAATGTAGGCAGAAGCTATTTTGAACGGATCATCAAAATGCTGTTGAAGTAGTGACTTTGCTTTTGAATATTCCTGAGAAACAGGCAAATGTTGACAACTTCGGACTAAATCTCTGGGTTGACCCTTCATATACTGCTCAAGGTAATACAAACAATCCTTCTGGCTTTGAGTTCTTCCTTCCATGTTATGTTCAAAAGCTCTCATGAATGTTTGGTATTGCAGGGGATCACCATCAAAAACCTGTAGATCTCGTTTAGGTAAAAGAAAAAGCGACTGTTGTTCAACCAATAAAGATGTTATTTCATTCTGCTTTTCCAGAACTGTGAGGAAACGTTGATCTGTGTTGCTCTCTAATGCAGATACAGATGAGTCAGGAGAACTATGTGTAGCTGTTTGATGTAAAGCACCATTTGATGTTATAGGTAGACCGGCCCCAGTCACAGCAGCGGGAAGCCCAACATTATTATTTATCTTTGGTTTCACAGCAGCGTAACTGAGAGAAAGGACATCATCTACAGCCTCTGCAGCCAATGGCTGCGTGTTAAACTCAGGCACAAATGTTGCAGCATTAGCATTCAACTGTGTTCTCTTTCCTCTTTTCAGTTAGCTGTTCATCCCGTCTGCAGAAACATGACACACAAGAACCTTCCGACGCCTTTAACACACTCACTTTAGCCATAGAAGCAGCCAGTTCCATGTCTAAATCTAGCTCCTCCTTCTTTCTCTGCAGCATCTCCTGCTGCTCCTCTAAAACATGCTTTTCTTTCAGCAGTCTCTGATGAGCCAAAAGAGCGGCTGTCAGTCTTTAATCGAGCTGATGATGTTGTGGAGGAAGCGGACTTGCTTACCACTGTACTACGTCTCTTTGTTCTACTAGACACATTAGAAACGCTGTCATCTGGTCTAATGTCATCTATTACATTTTCAATATTACTCAACATCATTCCTCTTTATCATTGGAAACATTGGATCCTTGACATGATGAACCAACAGCACCCACTGCAACAGGTTCTTTTGTCACCGCCAACAACCATTTCTTTGTTTCAGCCACAAAAGCAGTTTTATGTTATTTAACACTATCAAACCACGTATTTTACTTTTCTTGTTCTTCAAGAGGAAACATAGGAACTTCCATAGCATGAAGATGATCTGCTTCATTACACAGACTTGATATATTTTCAAGACATGACTGTATTTTTCCAACGTTATCAGCACTTTGTATAAGATCTGTAATTTCTCTTATTGCACCTTTGATCCTTTTTACCTTTGCTTGACGTTTTTCTTGGAGCCTTTCAATTTTATTTTCAAAAGGTTTAGCTTTAAGTTTCGTTTGTCTCTTCCCATGTTTTTCATTTAACTCCATTTTTCATTCACAAAATATCCAGTAACCACAAAAATATTTCCTAATTTCCAACTATACACAGCCTTTATTTATTTATCTATTTATTTATAACTTACGTTTCTACATATACAGTGCTTTATTTTTGTTTAATTCCCCTCTACCTCTTCTCCGGGACTATACTAAACTCAACCCTAGTCTTCTGTGCGTACTAGCGGTGGGTATTTATGTATCCAAATACTGATAGCCTCGAACCAGACTGACCGTCTTAGAACCAGAACTACGGCAACATTCCCAAACGCAACGCTTCAGCCGCTTGACACACGAACAAAAACACTCACAAAATCCCAAAATAAACAAACCAGTACAATCACCTTATGCTAAAGTACCGCTCAGCCTAACAGGGAAAAAAAAAATCATCCTTTGTTAAAAAACAACCATAAATGTTCTCAAACACACTGTGTGTGTGTCGTGTTATAGCAACGGCTACGACAGCAAACAAACAGCAGCAAATTGTGAATGAATGGGCTTTACGAGACTTCAATGCACGTTCACGTCTACCGCTCACAACTTTAAAAGCAAACTCAAACATCCAGGGTTGTACCGATAATACCATTAAATCTGCTTCAACAAGTAGGCTAATATCTTCTGTTAACAAGATGCTTTTTGTTAACTAAATAACAAATAATTTTCTGTTGACAAATAATTACTTTCTATTGACAAAATATTGCAGCGCACCAACTTAAATTTGACCCCAATCACCGCGGCATCAAGACATGATGATTTGTATCAAAGACACGTCACGCTAAACCAGTGCACTTCTCACAATGTTTTATATTTCTTTATCCATGTTACAATAGTAAGAAAAAAGCACTTACTTCAACTGATGAGCTTCAAGTTGTACAAGGATTTATCAAACGGTGCATTTAGATGACGGTTAATAGAAAATATCTCCCTAAGCTCACCGTGCCTCCATGCTCCAGGTCCAAACCAGACACAGGTGAGCGTACCCATTAATGACGATAACACACCCACAATCACCGGTGATGTCACCACGCATGTGCACACACACATTTTATGGGAAAAATACATACTCTGACAAATGGCTCCTAGAAAGGATGCTACCGTGGAGAGGGTTGTAGTAAGAAAGGCAAAAAATGATGAAAAGACCTAAAAATGTTTAGAACACCAAAAAAAAAAAAAAAAAAAAAAAAAAAAACTAAATTCTTTATTCAATATTTTCTTTGTTTTTAAAGTTTAATTTTATCAAGTGTAAATTGCTTTTTAATTAGGATGTCACAACACTTAACTTTTTAAATAAGTATGTCCACACTCTTTATTGCGGCTAAATATCCAACGCCAACTTGCTCAGCCGCAGCAGGCTAAACAGGGGTGTGAACTTGATGACGAGCACTACGTTCCTCATGTCTCGCAATTGTTTATTCATACTTTCACATAATCCAATATTATCCTTATTTACGTGAGTACAAAACAATGCATATTCCATATTTCTATGACTAACATTCTTTCTTACATCCTCTCGAACGCTTATACGGTCAACAAACAATAACGCTCCCCGGCTCACCCCACCTCTACATCATCAAGAACCAACCAAGCGCCCAGGTGACAGCAATTATTTATCACCACTTAAGAGCCAAGTGCCACACCCATTTCTCAAACACCAATTAAGTGTGTACACATCAACAAAGTACAAACATGAAACATGTTTATAGTTATGGCTCCTACATTCCGGCCCCTAATTAGTCTAAAGATTAATTACATCACCAATGATATGTAGGAGACAAACTTATTGACAAAGCAACATTTCATGTTACATACATTTCCACATACGTTAACCATGTAAACCAACCAATAAACCCAGGAAAGGTTACAATCAAGTCCATTCAGAAAATGACCACATTGAAGTCTCAACATTCTTTCACAGTCAGTGTATGAACTCATGGCTCTTCTGCTTCCTGAAGAAGGCACACCTTCGTAATTGGTCTATCCAGGCAGGTAGTCTTAGTCTTAATACGAACCTGTCGCACAAGTCCTCTTTTATCAGGAATCACCTGAACCACTTTTCCAACCATCCATGAGTTTCGAGGTGCAGAGTCATCCACAATGACAACGATGTCCCCAGGAACAAAGTTTCTTCTGGTAACCTGCCACTTTTGACGCTCCTGTAGTTGTGGCAAGTACTCCTTCACCCAGCGCTTCCAAAACAGATTTGACATATACTGGACTTGCTATCATCGTCGTCGTGCGTATATGTCATCCCTCTGAAACACTCCCGGTGGTAACAGTGGCTTAGACTTAAGTAGCCGGAGATGGTTTGGAGTTAGTGCCTCCAAATCATTAGGATCTGTGGATGCTTTAGTGATGGGGTTTCTATTAATAATAGCCTCCGCCTCACACAACACCGTATGGAGACCTTCCTCATCAAGAATCTGTGTTTTTAGAATAGAATTTAGCACCTTGCGCACGGATCTTATCAGTCTCTCCCACACTCCACCATGATGCGATCCTGTGGGCGGATTGAAGTTCCATCTGACTCCCTTTTGAAGAAGGACGTTATTAAACTGATCATGATTCCACCTTGCTACAGCTTCTCTCAGCTCACGCTCAGCTCCAACAAAGTTTGTACCATTGTCTGAGCGTATCTCCATCACCTGACCACGTCTAGCAGTAAAGCGCCTCAAAGCATTAATGAAAGAATCTGTGTCTAAAGAAGACAACACTTCAAGATGCACAGCTCTTATAGCCAAGCACGTAAAAATGACTCCATATTTCTTAACTGTGCTCCTTCCTCTTCTAACCTCAAACGGCCCAAAACAATCCACCCCAACCCTGGAAAATGGAGGTTCATCAGGAATAACCCTGTCCTGAGGAAGGTCTGCCATTTGTTGTTGGCCTGGAGCAGCATGCAACCTGCGACAGACAACACATTTTGATAATATCTTTCTTATGGCAACACTAGCACCCGGAATCCAAAATCTCTGACGCAACATTGAAAGCATATGATTACGTCCTCCATGTCCTGTAATCTGGTGTATATGATGGAGAATGAGATCAGAGACATGTAGATCTTTAGCCAGTATAACAGGATGTCTAGCTTCATCTGGCATAGATGCTCTTTCCAGCCTTCCTCTCACTCTCAGAACACAGTCTTCCCATATAGGATTTAGCTTGAAAAGATGACTACTTCTTTTCACACCTTCACCCTTCTGCAAACCTTTCACTTCATCCAGATACCTCTTTCTTTGACAATAAGAGATGATGGCTGTCTCAGCTGTGTCTAACTCCTCAATCGTAAGAGGACCTCTTGCAACTTGACCTTTAACAGCTTTCATTTCCTTTTGTAGCTTCTTTTCCAGCTGCTCTTTATCTAGGTCAGACTGAGAAAGTGACAACCTTAGCTGCTTTCTGCTTTGAGAAAGATCTACAAGCAAACTCCTAAACCTAAGAAGCCAGCCCATCATTCTTTTCAGACGAACCCATGAAGAGAAGTGACTGATAAAACTCATAACTGAATCTTTCTGCTCATCAGCTTGAGCTACATTCGCAGTGGCACTTGTCTTAATTTCAGGATCTAGAGGAGAAACCGTTGCAGACACATCAGGATTTACCGGCCAATCTCTTTCAGATTGTTTAAGAAACTCAGGACCTGATAACCAATTTTTAGCCTTCAAGAGAACCTCCACTTTAGCTCCCCTAGAGGCCATGACTGCAGGGTTACTTGATGTATTGACATATCTCCACTGTGACACAGTAGAAGCTGTCAGAATCTCTGATACCCAATTGGTCACAAAGGTCTTAAACCTTGAGGTTTCATTTCCGATGTATATTTCAGAACAGATGTACTATCTGTCCAGAACACTGATTCCTGGAGTTCCATCTGCAGTTCCCTTCTCAATAGCTTATCTATTCTGCTTGCAGTCACAGCAGCCGTTAGCTCCATACGAGGGATGGTAACAGGTTTCAGTGGAGCAACATGTGCCTTTCCCATTAAGAAAGAACAGTGCACCTGTTCGAAATTATTCTGCTGCAACAGATAAGACACCATTCCATATCCAGTTTCGCTTGCATCTGCAAAGTGATGCAACTGAGCATAACCCACCTTTCCAAAGTTGGGGGGTTTCAGGCATCTGTCAGCCACAAAATGTTCTAGCTGATACAGCTCTTCTAACCAGACCCTCCACCTTTGTACAGCATCATCTGGTAATGCATCATCCCAACCTAACTTTCTTCTACACAAATCCTGAAGGATTCCCTTAGCCAAAAGCACAACTGGTGCCAGGAATCCTAAAGGATCATAAATGGAACTAACAATGGACAATATGCCCCTCCGTGTTGCAGGTCTGTCTTTCAGGATGATTTTAAATCTGAATAAATCTGACTGTGCGCACCACTGCACACCGAGGACTCTTTCAACAGACAAGGAGTCACTATTCAGATCAAGATCTTTAACCTTCTTTGATCTTTCTTCTTGAGGTATGCTAGTTAGCACTTTGCGACTGTTGCTAATCCATTTAACCAGCTGAAAGCCTCCTTTAGCACATAGAGCTCGCAATTCTTGATAAAGCATTACTGCTTCATCTTCCGAACCAACAGACACAAGGCAATCATCTACATAGAAACCATGTAGAACAGTATCAACTGCCTTCTTGTTAAAGTGCTCATGGTTATCTTCCGCACATTTTCTCAAGGCAAAACATGCACAGCTTGGAGAAGATGTAGCTCCAAACAGATGAGACAGCATTCTATATTCCACCAGGTCCTGTTTAAGGTCTCCATCAGGCCACCACAGAAACCTCAACAGGTCACAGTCGTACTTGGTTACCCTAACTTGGTGAAACATAGCCTTGATGTCTGCCATGAGGACCACTAGCTCCTTTCGAAAACGAGTTATTACTCCAATCAATGTGCTGGTAAGTTCTGGGCCCTGTAAAAGTTGGGCATTCAAAGATGTTCCTTGGAATGTAGCTCCACAGTCAAAAACAACCCTAAGATTTTTCTTCTGTGGGTGGTACACCCCATGATGTGGCAAGTACCATACCCTGCCATCACTGCGATCCAGATCATTAATTGGCACCCTTTCAGCATACCCCTTGGCGATGACATTGCTCATCCAGCTTCTGTACTCAGCATGGAACAAACAGTTTTTAATCAACCTCCTTTTAAGATTCAGAGCACGCTGCTCTGCAACCTTCTTATTGTTTGGCATTATCACACCATCTTTTCTGAAAGGTAGCCCAACACTGTAATGACCATCAATCAGCTTAACTGACTCTGTGACAGATTTCATAAAGAGATGATCTTCTCTCGACAGACCATACTGTTCTTCCTGTATACACTCAGGAAAGTCTACTTTCATCTGCTGCTGCCATAACTCATCAAGTCTTGCAACAGAAATCCTATTGATGCTGACATTTGGCTGTGCACCGGTAGAGTGACTATTGCCCCTTAGAGGACCATTTACAGTCCAGCCTAGCATGGTTTTGACTGCATATGGACCTCCATTCACGCTTCTAACAACTTCCCATGGCTCTAAGGCCATAGGAACATTGATTCCTATCAATAGGTCCACTCCTGAGTCTATCTCTTTAATGTTTATGTTCTTTAAGTACGGCCATCTTTGAACATCTATCTGCTATGGAATATTACCATGATGAACAGACATTGTCTGTTGTGTGAATATATCAGGTAGGTCACAAAATTCTTCGTTATCCAGCCCAGCGATTTCTAAATCAGAGACAATGTGACTGCTAACCACCTTTTCATGTACCATTGTTGTTAACAGAATATCTGTTTTCCTCCCTGTAAGCTTCAGTCTATTCATAAGACTTTCAGTACAAAAGGATGCTGAGCTTCCAGGATCTAAGAAAGCATAAGTCACCAGTGTCTCATGCCCTTTCTTTGATTTTACCTGCACTGGTAATATAGAAAGTGTACAATCATTCTTACCGGCCCCTGTAAGACCACTTGACTGTACAGAAATGACATCATGGCCAGTAACCGTTTCAATTTCCCTTTTAGTTTGTTCTGCACCAAATTCCTTTTTCACAGGGTAGATATGTAACACAGTGGGATGCTTCAGACTGCAGTTGTTACAAGAAAGATGTTTACTGCAATCTTTGCTCCTGTGTCCAATGCACAAACAACCAAAACACACCCCATTTTCTTTCAAAAAGGACATTTTTGCAATGTGTGTACTCTTTCCCAATGAAGAGCACATATCCAACATGTGTCCAGCCCCACAAAACAGACAAACTTTTCCATGGGACTTATCTTTCACTTTTTTCACCCCAGACTCAACTTTCCTTTCCACTGAATGGACAGTTGTTGCAAAGCTACTTCCCTTTGCCTTAAAATCAGATCTACCTTTGGGGTTCTTTGCCTCTTTTCTTACAGGTACTGAAGAATCTTGTAGGTTTCCAAAAACTGGGTCATTTGCGATTTTGACTTGCCTTTCAATAAACTTAACAATATCCTTAAATGTAGCTCTTCTATGACATTTCTCCTGTAAGTCACAGACAATATTTCTCCACTTATCCACTTATTTAGCTGGTATATCCAACTCATGCATTGACCCATCTTCATCAATTAAATTACTGCAACTCCTCAGTAGAAAACCATATGCCTGTAAAGCTTTTACATCCTCTGATTTTATCATAGGCCACATCAAAACCTTCTCCATATAAGCAGAGGCTACTTTCAATGAATTTCCAAAATGTTCCTGAAGCAATGCCTTGGCATATCCATCATCATATGGCATACGATGGCAACTTCTGACAAGCTCTCTTGGCTGTCCCCTGGTGTACTGCTCAAGAAAATACAAGCAGTCTTTAGCACTTGGTGTTCTTTCTTCAATGCTATGTTCAAATGCTCTCATAAAGGTTTGATATTGCAAAGGATCACCATAAAAAATCTGAATCTCTCTTCTTGGAAGCAAGAACAAAGACTGCTGCTCAACTAGCAAAGAAGTAATTAGGCCCAAGCACCGAAGGCGGTGCGAAGGCCTATTGTAATTGCTCCGTTTCTTCCTTATTAGGCCCGAGCACCGAAGGCGGTGCGAAGGCCTGTTGTAATTGCTCCGTTTCTTCCTTCTTCTTCTTCTTCTTCTTCTTCTTCTTCTTCTTCTTCTTCTTAAACATTGGAGGCATTTTTGGGGACCTGAACATGCACGAAAACGCGCCTATTTTTGCGTACCCCCTCAAAGGAATGCGAAAAATTTGATATTTTCGGGTGCTTGGGACTGTTCGGGCAAAATTGAATGAGAGCGCCACCTATTTATTATGCCCCGCCACTGCACGTCATCAATCTTTATGAAAATCGCTAGATATATTCTAAATGTTTGGGCGAACAATAAATCCTCTTGGAGCAACAGCCTAAAACCAACAGGAAGTCGGCCATTTTGGGTCAAAGTCGCCATTTTGGCGTTTTACTGACATTTTCAAAATCTATCTCCTCCTAGAGATTTCATCGTACCGCTACCAAAATAGCTCAGGATGTCCAGAAGGCATGTGTCTTTAAAAGTTATTGAAAGTTTTCTAATAGGAGAAAGGGCATGGAGGGGGTGGGGCCTCAAAGTTTGATGTGTCGCCGTGAAGAACGAAAGTGATATAACTTCCACATAAAACAATGTATCTGAACCAAAATGGCCATGTATGATGCCAGTCCCATCCTGAACACATCTACATGTCAATATTTGGGTTATGAATTGGCCACGCCCCCTGGCGACAGGAAGTCATGGTTTTTACTTGGAGACCCTCTTATCTGACGTTTTGAACACAACCAGGTCCAAACTGGGTCAGACAGCAGAAAACAAGTTGGTGATGATAACCAGTGAAAACTGTTGCTCTATGCTGCAGGGCGAGACCGTGGCGCCATGGCGAACTTTGATAAGACGCCATGACATCATAAATCAGTATAAATCCCTCAATTCTGATCCAATCCCCATCAGACTTGCAGGGATTAATCAGGGTCCTGCTCTGATCAGATTCATATCACCAATTCTGGTCTAGCCCTAAGCCCCGCCCACTTCCAACAGGAAGTGCTTTTTTTCAGACGCCGGGGTCCATCTCCTCAGGAATGAAACTTACACACTTGAAAGTGCTTTACAACAGGTCAAACCCTTTCATGATACCACAATAAAAATCGCAAGTTCCATCGCCAAACGTAACCATGGCGAATAGCGGTCCGACGCCATCAAACAGGAAGTACTTGTAACTGACCCATTGTAACGTTGATCTCCACCAAACTTGGCAGGAAGGAACGCGGTCGGCCTAGAACTCAGCCACATTGACATATGCTGGAAAAATTGCAATATGGCTCTATAGCGCCCCCTACAAATATTTAATTGATCATATCTGCCCCCTACATTGAGCGATATGGCTGAAATGCAGTATATTCATAGAACTTGGGAGGATGTACAAAAAAGCCTCTTGCACCTATATGATAACTTCAACAGGAAGTCGGCCATTTTGAAAAAAGTGTCATTTTTGGGGTCATTTTTGCATGTTTCTTTGCCTTGCATTTGAACGAACTCCTCCTACAGATTTTATCGTATTTACCTCAAACTCAGTCTGAACACTCCAGAGGCATGTGTGGTCAAAAGTTATTGAAAATTTTCTAATAGGAGGTGGCGTTCAGCAGCGGCGCCTCATCAGGTTTTGATGTTTCGCCATCAAGCACGGAATCCATTATTTCTGAAATACAACACTCATTCTGTACCAAACTGCACATGTTTCACTTCAGTTCCATGCCGACCACATCTACAAGTCCTGATGTTGTCATCTGGACATTGCTCAACGCTCCATGGCGAGACCGTGGCGCCATGATAAGGTTGAATAAGGCGCCGTGACATCATTAATCTGTATAAATCCCTCAATTTTCATCCAATAAATATGACACTTACAGTAATTAATCAGAGTCTGCTCCTGAAAAGTTACATGTAACTACTTCTGGTCTTGGCCTAAGCCACGCCCCCTGGAAACAGGAAGTGCCTTTCTCCGACACCGGGGTACCGCTCATCAGGGATTAAACTCACACACTCTACAGTGCTTCAGATCAGGTCAAACCCTTTCATGACGCCACAGAAAAAAAACCTCAAGTTCCTTCCTCAAGCAAAACCATGGCGAATGGCGTCCACCGCCATGAAACAGGAAGTACTTGTAACGGACCCAATGTACTCCTGATCTCCACCAAACTCGGCAGGGAGGACAGTGGTCAGGCCTGGAACTGATTCAAATACACATATGCTGGTTATTTGGCTCTATAGCGCCCCCTATGGTCATATCATTCGCCATGAAACAGGAAGTGGCTCTAGCTCTGCTGTCAGTTGACCAGTTGAACTGATATTTTCCTGTTCTCATTAGAGTTCCAACCTGAACATGGTACTACATGAAAACGACTATAGCGCCACCTAGTGGCCACATGGAATTTTCCTCTTGATGAAATCATGCTCCGGTTTGTGGGAATTCAACACAGTTTGTATGAAACAAGGTCATGAATGCTTCAGATGTCATCACTGGACAGGCTGAGGTGCAAGCTGATCCTCTCATGACGAAAATCACCTCTTGATGGAGATAAACTCTGGAAGAATGGGTTTATGGCTGTGGGAAAGAGCGGCTTTGTTGCTGGAGGGGGGTTGTTGGCCGATGGGGCGGTGCAATAGGCCGAAGCGGCGCCAGAGGTGCGAGGGCCTCCAACGCTGCTTGCAGCTTTAATTAGGCCCGAGCACCGAAGGCGGTGCGAAGGCCTGTTGTAATTGCTCCGTTTCTTCCCTATTCTTCTTCTTCTTCTTCTTCTTCTTCTTCTTCTTCTTCTTAAACATTGGAGGCATTTTTGGGGACCTGAACATGCACGAAAACGCGCCTATTTTTGCGTACCCCCCCAAAGGAATGCGAAAAATTTGATATTTTGGGGTGCTCGGGACTGTTCGGGCAAAATTGAATGAGAGCGCCACCTATTTATGATGCCCCGCCACTGCATGTCATCAATCTTTATGAAAATCACTACACATATTCTAAATGCTCAGGTGAACAAAAAATCCTCTTGGAGCAACAGCTTGAAACCAACAGGAAGTCGGCCATTTTGGGTCAAATCCGCCATTTTGGCGTTTTACTGACATTTTCAAAATCTATCTCCTCCTAGAGATTTTATCGTACCGCTACCAAAATAGCTCAGGATGTTCAGAAGGCATGTGTCTTTAAAAGTTATTGAAAGTTTTCTAATAGGAGAAAGGGCATGGAGGGGGTGGGGCCTCAAAGTTTGATGTCTCGCCGTGAAGAACGAAAGTGATATAACTTCCACATAAAACAATATATCTGAACCAAAATGGCCATGTATGATGCCAGTCCCATCCTGAATACATCTACATGTCAATATTTGGGATATGAATCGGCCACGCCCCCTGACGACAGGAAGTCATGGTTTTTACTCGGAGACCCACTTATCTCACGTTTTGGACACAACCAGGTCCAAACTGGGTCAGACAGCAGAAAACAAGTTGGTGATGATATTCATTGAAAACTGTTGCTCTATGCTGCAGGGCGAGACCGTGGCGCCATGGCGAACTTCGATAAGACGCCATGACATCATAAATCACTATAAATCCCTCAATTCTGATCCAATCCCCATCAGACTTGCAGGGATTAATCAGGGTGTGTCCCTGAACAGATTCATATGACCAATTCCAGACTAGCCTCAAGCCCCGCCCACTTCCAACAGGAAGTGCTTTTTTTCACACGCAGGGATCCATCTTCTCAGGAATGAAACTTACACACTTGAAAGTGCTTCACAACAGGTCAAACCCTTTCATGATACCACAAGAAAAATCTCAAGTTGCTTCGCCAAACGTAACCATGGCGAATAGTGGTCCGACGCCATCAAACAGGAAGTACTTGTGACTGACCCATTGTAATGTTGAGCTTCACCAAACTCACAACGAAAGAGTGTGGTCAGAGAAGGAACTCAGCCACATTAACATATGCTGGAAAAATTGCAATATGGCTCTATAGCGCCCCCTACAAATATTTAATTGATCATAACTGCCCACTACATTGACCGATATGGCTGAAATCCACAACATTGATAGAACTTGGAAGGATGTACAAAAAAGCCTCTTGGACCTATATGATAACGTCAACAGGAAGTCGGCCATTTTGAAAAAAGTGTCATTTTGGGGGTCATTTTTGCATGTTTCTTTGCCTTGCATTTGAACGAACTCCTCCTACAGATTTTATCGTACTTACCTCAAACTAAGTCTGAACACTCCAGAGGCATGTGTGGTCAAAAGTTATTGAAAATTTTCTAATAGGAGGTGGCGTTCAGCGGCGGCGCCTCATCAAGTTTTGATGTTTCGCCATCAAGCATGTAATCCATTATTTCTGAAATACAACACTCATTCTGTAGCAAACTGCACATGTTTCACTTCAGTTCCATGCCAACCACAACTACAAGTCCTGATGTTGTCATCTGGACATTGCTCAACGCTGCATGGCGAGACCGTGGCGCCATGACAAGGTTGGATAAGACGCCGTGACATCATTAATCTGTATAAATCCCTCAATTTTCATCCAATCAATATGACACTTACAGTAATTAATCAGGGTCTGCTCCTGAACAGATACATGTACCTGCTTCTGGTCTTGGCCTAAGCCACGCCCCCTGGAAACAGGAAGTGCCTTTCTCAGACACCGGGGTCCAGCTCATCAGAGATTAACCTCAGACACTCTACAGTGCTTCAGATCAGGTCAAACCCTTTCATGACACTACAGAAAAAAAACCTCAAGTTCCGTTGTCCAGCAAAACCATGGAGAATGGCGTCCACCGCCATGAAACAGGAAGTACTTGTAACGGACCTAATGTACTCCTGATCTCCACCAAACTCGGCAGGGAGGACAGTGGTCAGGCCTGGAACTGATTCAAATAGACATATGCTGGTTATTTGGCTCTATAGCACCCCCTATGGTTATATCATTCGCCATGAAACAGGAAGTGGCTCTAGCCCTGCTGTCAGTTGACCAGTTGAGCTGATATTTTCCTGTTCTCATTAGAGTTCCAACATGAACATGGTACTACATGAAAACAACTATAGCGCCACCTAGTGGCCACGTGGAATTTTCCTCTTGATAACATCATGCTCCGGTTTGTGGGAATTCAACACAGTTTGTATGAAACAAGGTCATGAATGCTTTAGATGTCATGACTGGTCAGGCTGAGGTGCAAGTTCATCTTCTGATGACGAACATCCCCTCATGATGGAGATAAACTCTGGAAGAATGGGTTTATGGCTGTGGGCAAGAGCGGCTGTGTTGCTGGAGGGAGGCTGTTGGCCGATGGGGCGGTGCAATAGGCCGAAGCGGCGCCAGAGGTGCGAGGGCCTCCAACGCTGCTTGCAGCTTTAATTAGGACCGAGCACCGAAGGCGGTGCGAAGGCCTGTTGTAATTCGAATGTTTTTTCCGTATTATTATTAGGCCCGAGCACCGAAGGCGGTGCGAAGGCCTGTTGTAATTGCTCCGTTTTTTCCGTATTTAGGCCCGAGCACCGAAGGCGGTGCGAAGGCCTGTTGTAATTGCTCCGTTTTTTCCTTATTCTTCTTCTTCTTCTTCTTCTTCTTATTATTCTTCTTCTTAAACATTGGAGGCATTTTTGGGGACCTGAACATGCATGAAAACGCGCCTATTTTTGTGTACCCCCCCAAAGGAATGCGAAAAATTTGATATTTTGGGGTGCTTGGGACTGTTCGGGCAAAATTGAATGAGAGCGCCACCTATTTAATATGCCCCGCCACTGCACGTCATCAATCTTCATGAAAATCGCTACATATATTCTAAATGTTCGGGTGAACAAAAAATCCTCTTGGAGCAACAGCCTACAACCAACAGGAAGTCGGCCATTTTGGGTCAAAGTCGCCATTTTGGCGTTTTACTGACATTTTCAAAATCTATCTCCTCCTAGAGATTTCATCGTACCGCTACCAAAATAGCTCAGGATGTCCAGAAGGCATGTGTCTTTAAAAGTTATTGAAAGTTTTCTAATAGGAGAAAGGGCATGGAGGGGGTGGGGCCTCAAAGTTTGGTGTCTCGCCGTGAAGAACGAAAGTGATATAACTTCCACATAAAACAATATATCTGAACCAAAATGGCCATGTATGATGCCAGTCCCATCCTGAACACATCTACATGTCAATATTTGGGTTATGAATTGGCCACGCCCCCTGGTGAAAGGAAGTCATGGTTTTTACTTGGAGACCCACTTATCTGACGTTTTGGACACAACCAGGTCCAAACTGGGTCAGACAGCAGAAAACAAGTTGGTGATGATATCCAGTGAAAACTGTTGCTCTACGCTGCAGGGCGAGACCGTTGCGCCATGGCGAACTTCGATAAGACGCCATGACATCATAAATCACTATAAATCCCTCAATTCTGATCCAA
>NW_024580601.1:5000-7500 GCF_017639745.1 Melanotaenia boesemani
CTACGTACAACTTTTGCCAAAAGTTGCTCGGCTTGACCTGACGTGTCAGTATGTTGTAGCCTGGGTCTGGCCCATCCCAACGATACCTCCATTGTCCCTGTCGGACCTTCCTCCGATGAGATACGTGCATTTCATGTCAGGTATTGGGTACTGACCACTTGGACTCGAGGTCTTAGGGGTCAGGTGGCTAGGGCTCAGGCACTTAGGGTTCAAGTCCTTAGGTTTAGGCACTGAGGCCCGTGGTTAGGATTAGGGAAAGATACAGGGTGAGGGAGCAGTGCCCCTGAGTTCAGAAGACAAGTTTGCGTGGTCTGTTTAGCCACTCCCACTTGCTCATAGACCACTCCCACTCACTTATTGGCCACTCCCACTAGCTTCTAGGCCACTCCCACTTACTTATAGGCCACTCCCACACACTTATAGGCCACTCCCACTTACATATAGGCCACTCCCACTTACTTATAGACCACTCCCACTTACTTATAGGCCACTCCCACACACTTATAGGCCACTCCCACTTACTTATAGGACACTCCCACTTATGTTTTGGACACTCCCACTTACTTATAGGCCACTCCCACTTATGTTTTGGACACTCCCACTTACATATAGGCCACTCCCACTTACTTATAGGCCACTCCCACTTACTTATAGGCCACTCCCACACACTTATAGGCCACTCCTACTTACTTATAGGCCACTCCCACTTGCTAATAGGCCCTGCCCTGGCACTTTGTACTAATCCTAACCACTCCCACTTACTTATAGGCCACTCCCACTTACTTATAGGCCACTCCCACTTACTTATAGGCCACTCCCACTTACTTATAGGCCACTCCCACTTATGTTTTGGACACTCCCACTTACATATAGGCCACTCCCACTTACTTATAGGCCACTCCCACTTACCTCCAGGCCACTCCCACTTACTTATAAGCCACTCCCACTTATGTTTTGGCCACTCCCACTTACTTATAGGCCACTCCCACTTACTTATAGGCCACTCCCACTTATGTTTTGGACACTCCCACTTATGTTTTGGACACTCCCACTTACTTATAGGACACTCCCACTTACTTATAGGCCACTCCCACTTACTTATAGGCCACTCCCACTTATGTTTTGGACACTCCCACTTACTTATAGGCCACTCCCACTTACCTTCAGGCCACTCCCACTTACCTTTAGGTCACTCCCACTTACCTTCTGGACACTCCCACTTACCTTTAGGCCACTCCCACTTATCTTCTAGACACTCCCACTTACTTATAGGCCACTCCCACTTACCTTCTGGCCACTCCCACTCACCTATAGGCCACTCCCACTTATGTTTTGGACACTCCCACTTCTGTCTTGGCCACTCCCACTTACTTATAGGCCACTCCCACTTACATATAGGCCACTCCCGCTTATGTTTTGGCCACTCCCACTTCCTTATAGACCACTCCCACACTCACATAGGCCACTCCCACTTAATTATAGACCACTCCCACTTACTTATAGGCCACTCCCACTTACTTATAGGCCCTGCCCAGGCACTTTGTACTAATCCTAACCACTCCCACTTCAGTTTTGGACACTCCCACTTACTTATAGGCCACTCCCACTTACATATAGGCCACTCCCACTTACATATAGGCCACTCCCACTTATGTTTTGGACACTCCCACTTACCTTTAGGCCACTCCCACTTACCTTTAGATCACTCCCACTTGCCTTCTGGACACTCCCACTTACTTATAGGCCACTCCCACTTATGTTTTGGCCACTCCCACTTACTTATAGGCCACTCCCACTTATGTTTTGGACACTCCCACTTACCTTCTGGACACTCCCACTTACTTATAGGCCACTCCCACTTATGTTTTGGCCACTCCCACTTACCTTTTGGACACTCCCACTTACCTTTAGGCCACTCCCACTTACCTTCTGGACACTCCCACTTACCTTTAGACCACTCCCACTTACCTTCTGGACACTCCCACTTACTTATAGGCCACTCCCACTTATGTTTTGGACACTCCCACTTACTTATAGGCCACTCCCACTTATGTTTTGGACACTCCCACTTACCTTCTGGACACTCCCACTTACTTATAGGCCACTCCCACTTATGTTTTGGCCACTCCCACTTACCTTTTGGACACTCCCACTTACCTTTAGGCCACTCCCACTTACCTTCTGGACACTCCCACTTACCTTTAGACCACTCCCACTTACCTTCTGGACACTCCCACTTACTTATAGGCCACTCCCACTTACTTATAAGACACTCCCACTTACTTATAGGCCACTCCCACTTACCTATAGGCCACTCCCAGAAGATGACAGGCCCCGCCTCCCCGGCCCCGCCCTTGCGGGGCGAAGCCCCGCCCCTCCCGGGGCGAGGCCCCGCCCCCGGGCGCAAACCACTCCCACTTACCTTCTGGACACTCCCACTTACCTTTAGGCCACTCCCACTTACCTATAGGCCACTCCCACTTATGTCAGGCCCCTCCCG
>NW_024580601.1:12500-20000 GCF_017639745.1 Melanotaenia boesemani
TGTTTGTTAAGAAACTGCCTTTGTAAATTGATAGGTTTGACAGCGTTACCTGACTTTGCTGACAGGAATGTAAAGTTCATAATTTTCACGTAATTATTACAAAATCCACAAAAACATATAACAAATATTAAAAAAATAAAAAAAAAAAAAAAAAAAAAAAAAAAAACCCTCACAAGGACTCTGCCTTGACGTGGCGTGGGGGCTTATAAGGTTTCTTGGTCATCCAAATTTTGGGAAGGAATGCAGCGGGCCAAGCTTACTCCTGCCTTACCAAACAGGAGTACGCTTGGCCAGCTGCATTCCTTCCAAAAACTTTAGGAAATCAAGTAAACCTAACTAAAGACTCCCTGCAAAGAAATATGTCACACAGAAACATTTAATTTGACTCACCTGGTAAGAAAGTGAAAAAACTTACCATACACTACCATGTTAAACAGTTCACTGGAGCAAAGAAAGAACACGGAAAAGACATTAGTCGCAACATAAACAACACAGTCAGTTAAAGCACACCACATACTTACCCTGTAATACACTTGACATACTTTGAAGACACACACAGGCTGAAGACCCTCAGTTGCTTTTGGAACTCCGAGGAGACAACAACAAGGGAGCTGCAGAGAGAAAAGAAGTTAGTTTAATAAAAACAGCACATCAGACAGTTGCTTAAAGAACAGTACATATATAGACAATACATTTATCAACACCTGAAAAGCATATTTTGTTAAAGCACACTACATACTTACCCGATTGTACACTTACCAAAATTACAAGACACAGACACACGGGCTGAAGAAGTTCAGTTGCATTTCAAACTCCGAGGACACAACATCAAGGGAGCTGCAGAGAAAAAGGTAGGTAGTTTAAAGGCAACACAGTCACACATACAGATTAAATACATTTCAGTTTACGCTTACAGAGACCCTGCCAACGCATAAATAAACGTTTTCTCTGTTACCTGCAGCAAAGGAAATATGGACTTCAGGGAAGTGGCAGAGATGAATGGAAAGGCACTTACTGATGCTTTCTGTGCTCACGAATCCCCAAAAGAGTTTCTGGAGGACAGCAATGTCTTCATTCCACTACATGCCACAACTCTGGAACTCCTGGGCATGAACACAGAGACAAAACCTGACATCGATGGGGTGGTAATCCAGCTACATCGTATTTCGCGTATTAGACTTGCACTGCCATACATTAATGTCACCCCGTACACCAGAGCATCTCTCCACAATGGATGGCATCTTGTCAAAAAGCATTTTGACTTACGCAAGATGAATGAAAAGGGTGTGCAAGCTTTACGCGGGTCGTGGAGTGCAAATCTGGGAATGCTGAATTGCGGATACAAATTAGACGTTGTTGGGGTTCCCAGAAATTTCAAGCAGGTTGATGAACACTTGTTAGACAAGGCTACACGTGTTGAGGACACTCTGAGGGTAATCAACAACATGTTGGCCCTTTTCATTGACTGCCTTAAAATGGTGGGTGTGGAAGAAATGGCCAGACCAACCATCCAAAAAACACCCTCAGAGAGAAGGGAAGATTAAACATCTTGCCACAAGACCAAGAGTTTACTTTGGGGGAACTTGACAGGGCACTGGAAATGGCAAACTGCCACCCGCACTTGAACATCGTCCCAATTGTATATCGGTTTGGACAAAAACAAAGGACTTCACTCAAACTCAGGGATCTGGTCACGCTGGAAGATGTGCATTCTGTTAGTGTCCATGTGGGAATGAACATTATGCACGCTGACCCTTCCATCACAATGTTCTGGGCAAGGTCTGGGTTGGAAGACTTGGTGGACAGAAGAACACAGACATTCACTTGCCTTGGAATGCATGAGGCAGTTAACATCCAGTCCAACATCGACAACCTTCCGATGGACATCAGCCAAGAAATACTTGACCTTTCCTCTGGGCCAATCATCAACTTCTTCCAAATGTATGTGGACAGTCCACACGTCCACATTAGAAGCACTTTCAAGCACCCGGTGAGTGGCAGTATTGTCAATTCAGGCCTGGCTCACCCGAATTACGAGGGAGCCATTGATGCGAGGGCAGAGGAATACCTGGAACACATGCAAGACCTGGCTTGGAAAATGCTGTGTAGATACTCCCTGAGGATGGAGCAAGTTATACTATTCGATGACTTCGAAGACTATGTCACAACATTCCCTGACAAACTGAAGCCGAGGTACTGCTTCGACGGGCCGGGAATGACCAAACTCTTCAGCACTCATCCAATTGTCATCCCTTTCAAAGAGGAAGAAGGAAAGCCATCTGTGATGACTATCTTACATCAGTGTGTGACTTACCTGGTGGATGAGCTGGAGAGGCTGGGAAAAAGATCACGTCGAAAGGGCGGCTTCGAGGACTCGTGGCGTGCCTTCCAGCTTGAACTTGCCATTGAGGAGTTCTTTTATGGACACCCGCTGAGTGCTGCAGACAGACAGTATTCTGTGTCATTGGGAACAAACTCCCTGCATGACTTCAGTGAGACACACCAGAGAGGGTTCATTGGCCTTGGGAAATTTAATGCTGCTGCGGTCCTCACTGAGCCTCCACCCCTACATCACTGGACAAGAGATGAACTGCAGGTCTTGCGCATTGAGCGCATTTTCCCACTCACCAACACCTTGCAAGCTGAGCCCGCCGTCATTGGTCCTGCCCTTCTTCTGCTCCTGATCAAGGACCTCTATCGGAGAAACGACAGGATCCCCATGTCGCAATTAAGTGACAAGACATGTCCGGGAACACTGAAAGGAGCAGTGAGTGTGGAAGTTCTGGTGGAAGACCTGTCCACACGACAATCCTTTCCCCGACCTTTCACGTTCAAAAGAGCAAGGGAATTGGTTGATGGAGCTGGGAAAGATGTCAAAGAATGCCTGTTGGTGGCCTTTCGGGGTTTGAAAATAAGGTTCTTCCCTGACATTAAATACCGCGACTTGAAGGGAGGAAGGAGGGCGACCTGGAACTTCAAAGACTACGTCGAGGTCCACCAAGCAACGCAGGAGCCTTCGGTGTTTGCTAGGGCTGCCAGCGTAGTGGGGGACATTGCTGTAGAGATAGAGCGGAGGGGACTGAGCTACGCAAGAAACTTGGAGGTCTACAGGGAACACGGGATGCCATGGTTGCCAGAGGTGATCCAAAGGATACCCCCATCCATGGGCAGCATCCAAAAAATGCACATCATGGTGTTCTGCTCTTGCGTGGGGATGCTCATGAACCGAGCTTTCATATCCTACGACAAGCTGAAAACGTTGATCGTGGACATGGGCATCTCACAAGCAGACCTTCAAAAGCTACACATCCTCGCCACAGCATACTTCCCCAAAGTCTTTGGGGTTACTGTCTGGAAACTACATTACGACATTCCATACAGACTTACCGTGAAACCTGGACTGAAACCCCTTGGTAAGAATCCCCATGAAGAAGACGAGACCAGACATGAGGAAGTCGTGCCAGAACTCACCTTAGACGACATGGAGCAGCCAGCCGTTACCTCAAGAAGTGTCTTCATGCCAGCAAACACCAGTAAACTCTGGAACACTTTGGAGTTGTCCTTGATCAAACTCAATGACAAGATCAGCCACAAGAACGCTTACAAAGATTATGTGCAAAAATGCAAGGAGAACAACATACATGCCCGTTCCTACAGAGCTTTCACTAAAAAAAGGAGAGAATTGATGTCATAACTGGAAAGGACAATTCACATTCAGTGCCTGCGATTAATAATGGCAGGCTACATTTCTGACAGCTGTTAAAAATAATTTTAAGTTCAATTTTGAGCTACTTTCACTTTACTTACCGTTCAGAGTTCATTCTTCCGCTGCTTGCACAAGACATTACATTTAAAAATTATGTTTTACTTACCTCTTGCTGAAAAATAATGGCAGAAACAGTTAGTTACAAATATAGTTCAATAAAAAGTTCATTTTTCAGAATAATTGGCAAAGTACTTTGTTTTTTAGATGCAATACTTACGAAAAGTGAGTTCATTTCTTGTTATCTTATTCTTGTCAGAGAGAAAGCCAATTAACACAAAATAATAGTTTTACATTAAAAAAGTTCATTTACTTACCTGTTTTGAGAATTTCTAACGTTGACAATAATTGTTTAGTCAAGTCTCAACCTGCAAAATAAAAGACAAAAAACATTACAATTCAATAAAAACAAAAAAAAAATAAAAAATAAACCCTCACACAGACTCTGCCTTGACGTGGCGTGGGGGCTTGAGTGACTCATCGTTCCTACAGATTCATGTGAGAAATGTAGCGAGCAAAGGCTACTCCATTTTGGTAAGGCTGGAGTAACCTTTACTTGCTACATCCCTCACATGAAGTCTGTGGGAACAATGAGTCCAGACTAAAGAGTCCCTGAAAAGTAGAAGTTCACTTGATCATACTTACCGTTTTTGACTTGGAGAATATCATGGACACTATCAGTTGAACCTTTCTTTCACTGACTCACTCACTCACTCACTCACTCACTCACTCACTCACTCAATCACTCACTCACTCACACACACTACATCACTCACACTTAGTGTCACACTTACTCACTCAACACACACATACCTGGGATGTTATAAGTCTACAACCGAAAGACCCATGGTCTCATACATGGTGTCTACCCCCCCTATTTTGACCATGCTGAACACGCTGGTGTTAGTCCTGCATTTTTATCTCTTACCGTTCCCGAGATATTGCGTTTTTCTTAGACCACGCCCACTTAAGGCGGGAAAGTGCCGTCGGACCTTTTATGGACAGAAAGCGCACTCCGAGACCTGTCCTACGGTGTTGGTTTCAAGTCTCTACCACCTTCCTGTCCAGAGTTATTAACTTAAGATCGGTTCGGTTTTGGCCGAACTTTGTTAATTCCCTATCGGCCGAGCGGTACGTGTAATGTGGACATGTGGGGTATCTATGGACTCAGCAAGAGCCCCTGAACGTGATCCGACGGTTCCCGCTTCGATCTGACACACTTTTGCCCAAACCTCGTCCTACTGGCTTGCCTCTCTGATATGTGTTAGAGCACACCCAGACCTTTCCATTGATACCTCTGTCTCTCCCCTACCACTTTCCCACCCATAGATATAAACCTTAATTGGCGTGGGAACCACGTACCTTTGGCGACCTCTAGCGGACGAACGGTGCGTCACAGCGCCGTGGTTCCAACGTTTCTGGATGCTGGAGGTCCAGAGCTTTCAGATGAGCCCTCCCTCGACCTTCTAGGTGCTCGGGAAAATTTGTGGCCAAGCTCTGAGCTGAAAAGACGCATGGGGTTAGGGTCCATGGCCCTTACCCCCATTCGAAGCAGAATTTTGGGTTCTGGACAAAATCGGTCTCAAGCTCATAACTCAGGAACCGTGAGGCGTAGGGAGATGAGCAAGGTATCCACGCGTCCGGGGCAGTGTGGCGCTTCAGCCTGTAATGCTTCCTTGGCTGTACGTACAACTTTTGCCAAAAGTTGCTCGGCTTGACCTGACGTGTCAGTATGTTGTAGCCTGGGTCTGGCCCATCGCAACGATACCTCCCTTGTCCCTATGGCACCTTCCCCTGATGAGATACGTGCATTTCATGTCACGTATTGGGTACTGACGACTTGGACTCAGGTGCTTAGGGGTCAGGTGGCTAGGGCTCAGGCACTTAGGGTTCAAGTCCTTAGGTTTAGGCACTGACGCCCGTGGTTAGGATTAGGGAAAGATACAGGGTGAGGGAGCAGTGCCCATGAGTTCCGAAGACAAGGTTGCGTGGTCTGTTTAGCCACTCCCACTTGCTCATAGACCACTCCCACACACTTATAGGCCACTCCCACATGTGTTTTAGCCACTCCCACACAGTCATAGGCCACTCCCACACTCAAATAGGCCACTCCCACACACTTATAGGCCACTCCCACTTAGGTTTTGGACACTCCCACTTACTTATAGGCCCTGCCCTGGCACTTTGTACTAATCCTAACCACTCCCACTTACTTTTAGGCCACTCCCACTTTTGTTTTGGACACTCCCACTTACTTATAGGACACTCCCACTTACTTATAGGACACTCCCACTTACATTCTAGACACTCCCACTTACTTATAGGACACTCCCACTTTTGTTTTAGACACTCCCACTTACTTATAGGCCACTCCCACTTACTTATAGGCCACTCCCAATTACCTTTTGGACACTCCCACTTACTTATAGGCCACTCCCACTTACCTTTTGGACACTCCCACTTACCTTTAGGCCACTCCCACTTACTTATAAGACAATCCCACTTACATATAGGCCACTCCTACTTATGTTTTGGACACTCCCACTTATGTTTTGGACACTCCCACTTACCTTCTGGACACTCCCACTTACCTTTAGACCACTCCCACTTACCTTTTGGACACTCCCACTTACTTATAGGCCACTCCCACTTACCGTTTGGACACTCCCACTGACTTATAGGCCACTCCCACTTACTTATAGGCCACTCCCACTGACTAATAGGCCCTGCCCTGGCACTTTGTACTAATCCTAACCACTCCGACTTACTTATAGGCCACTCCCACTTCTGTTTTGGCCACTCCCACTTACTTATAGGCCACTCCCACTTACCTTTAGGTCACTCCAACTTACCTTCTGGACACTCCCACTTACCTTTTGGACACTCCCACTTACCTTTAGGCCACTCCCACTTACCTTCTGGACACTCCCACTTACTTATAGGCCACTCCCACTTATGTTTTGGACACTCCCACTTACTTATAGGCCACTCCCACTTACTTATAAGACACTCCCACTTACTTATAGGCCACTCCCACTTACATATAGGCCACTCCAACTTATGTTTTGGACACTCCCACTTACCTTCTGGACACTCCCACTTATGTTTTGGCCACTCCCACTTACTTATAAGACACTCCCACTTACTTATAGGCCACTCCCACTTACATATAGGCCACTCCCACTTACATATAGGCCACTCCTACTTATGTTTTGGACACTCCCACTTACCTTTTGGACACTCCCACTTACCTTCTAAACACTCCTACTTACGTTCAAGCCACTCCCACTTACCTTCTGGACACTCCCACTTTCATATAGGCCACTCCCACTTATGTTTTGGACACTCCAACTTATGTTTTGGACACTCCCACTTACATATAGGCCACTCCCACTTACCTTTAGACCACTCCCACTTACCTTTAGGCCACTCCCACTTACCTTTTGGACACTCCCACTTACTTATAGGCCACTCCCACTTCTGTTTTGGCCACTCCCACTTACCTTTTGGACACTCCCACTTATGTTTTTGACCACTCCCACTTACCTTTTGGACACTCCCACTTACCTTCTGGACACTCCCACTTACCTTTTGGACACTCCCACTTACCTTTAGGCCACTCCCACTTACCTTCTGGACACTCCCACTTACCTTTAGACCACTCCCACTTACCTTTTGGACACTCCCACTTACCTTTAGACCACTCCCACTTACCTTTAGACCACTCCCACTTATGT
>NW_024580601.1:22500-72585 GCF_017639745.1 Melanotaenia boesemani
ACTCACCCTAACATCTCACCATGACACTTGGTCTCTCCTATTGATCACTCAAACTTGGTCCCAAACTTATTGGCGGACACACCTATATATTCGGTGGCCAGCCCATCTCTTACCCATTCACTCACTGATACTGCACATGATCACATCCAGGACAAGCAAAGGACACAGTTCATTGTATTATAAAACAATCTAAACTCATCATCACATACTATCTCGCAGATTCAACTTTCAAACACTTACCACTCACGTATAAAAACCGAGAACAGCACTACTCAGCTCATTTCGCTGCTGACACCTTTGGAGACAGCAACATAACATAGCACCACAAGGTAAGTTTTTTCATCGAACTAACACACTAATACAGACATTTACCAAAACACGAAATACATAATTTGTCTTTTCACATTGCATACAGTTCATAAAAAGCTCTTGCACACATTTCATAGTCATTTCATTAAAAGCACATACAGACACATATTGAAATACAACTTCCACTCTTTGAAGTACAAAAAATTTCGTTCTTTCAGTTAAATAAATATTTGACACTACCTTACCTTACATAGGCCTGTTCTTCTGGTCTCACAGGCTAAAAATGTTCCCCAGAATGACAACCACTGCTGTGAAGGAAGTAGGACAGGAAAACATGGAAGGACTGAAGACCTACTTGGAGAAGGGAAGTCCAGAAAGTCTGCTGACTGACAACCGCCTGTTCTGCCCAATGTTCTCCATGCCTATCAAAGGCATTACTGACACATTCTGGTCAGAATATGTGATGGAAAACATTGTGGTCGAAGTGAAGGGTCTGTCTCGCATTTTCCAAACTTTTAACAGACTCCACCTCTCTTTCTTCAATGCTGTTGACCTCACGGAAATGTGGCCCAAATATTGCCACCACTTCCAACGCCAGAGGATGTCTGTGGAAGGGCTAGCAGTGATGAAAGGCATTGTCGGTGTCCCCATTCTAGAACTACATGGGGGTTACACCATAGACTTGGTGGTAATGCCTAGAAACCTTTTCTGCGTTAAGGAAGCTCTAAAGCAGCCCGGTGTGCTGGCAGGCAATGGGCAGCGCATGATAAACGGCTACCTCAAACGCCTTGAGAACTCGCTGGCCACAATGAGTCCCGAAGACCTGCAACGCCCAACTTTTTATAACTCCTCCTTAGCCCTGGACTGTGTTCTGGAAGTGTGCGCACAGGACTGCCCCTTCCTCCTCGGCCTGATGGACAGGGCATTAGAGAGGCTTCTCATGGAGGAAGACATGGACACACGACTTTTGGTCTCCAAAAACACGGGCCCTGTTAATACAGTCTGTCCATGGCAGGACTTCACAACCAGGGCAAACGTGGTGAACTTTAGCTTCATCACCTCGGCGCTACTGTCCCCGAAGGACAAACTCTTAACATGTTTCTGGGCCAGGACCGGGGTGAACCAGCTAATGGGGGAAAGAACATCAACCAACACTCAGCTGGGGATGTGTGAATGTGTCGAGAGCGAGACGTGGCTGGACACATTGCCACTGGATGTTGAGCCGGGGCTGCAGCTGGTCACAGACCATATGCAGAATGTGACCTGGATACGCCTGGATGTAAACACAGGGCGGATCACGCCACTGCCCACGTTCAGACATCCAGTCAGTGGGGTGATATCCCTGTGCGGCCTGCCAAACGCTGACTACACCAGGCGGATGACGGCGGCAGCTAATCTCTTCATCTCGCACTGCAATGGGATGGGAAAAATGATTAGCTGCCGCCAAATCCTACGGGTGTCCATGGCTATGTCCTTTGAGGAAATCGACAGAGTCGGAAACAGGGTTGACGCCAGACAATTCTGGTCCACTGCCGGCCTGGGACTCATGCTTTCAACCTACCCCATGGTGGTCCCCTTTTGGGAGACCGCGCCTTGCCCTCCCATCAATAAGCTGATCAGCTCCATGGTCATAAAATTGACCGGAGACCTGAGGCAGCTGAAGATCCAGGCACAGGACAGGGGTGGCAGCAACAAATCGTGGAAGGCTTTCCAGATAGAGTTGTTGCTGGAGGTGGTCCTGTACGGACAGATCCTCAACCCCTGTGACCAAGCCCTCTCCAGGCTGATGGGGGTATGTCCTGACACTGAGTTGAGCTTCACACGCAAAAGAGGCTTCATGGGGCTCGGCGACCACACGGGCTGGGGGGGGGAATTCTCCCCACCACCACTCTCCCACTGGACCACAGAGAGGAACATGCAGACCATGGTGGAACGGCTCTACCCTCTCACCACCGAGCTGGAGAGCAAAAGCTCTAACATTGGAAGGGAGCTTGTTGTGCTCGTCATTAAAGACCTGACTGGGAAAACAGAGGTGGACATTGGTCCCTTTAAAGTCCTGCAGGATGACTTCCAGATCACCGGGGAAGCAACCGCCCAGCAGGTGCAGAACAGACTTATAACGACAATGTCGTTTGGGAAACCCCTTGTGTTTTACCGGGCAAGGGAACTATGCCAGCAGCACGGGCACAAGGTTGCCGTGCTGCTGAAGAAGGGATTCGCCGACCTAGGACTGAAGTACTTCCCGGATTATGGAGTAGGATGGGGTGGAGAAGGGCCAGTAATGGCAAGATGGAACAACATTGACATTGTCAAGCTTGTTGCAGACAGGCCGGGAACCCCGATGACCACAGAGCCAACATACTACTGCCCGTTAAAAAGGTTAAACGACACGCAGCCCAGTGAGAGAACACCCCCTGTTACTACTCCCAGGGAACAAATCCTGGTTGGAAAAATAAATCCAATATTTGCCCCTTATGGACAGTTCAGGAGGTGGACTCCAGAGGAAGTCCAGTGCATCCCCAATCACCCAAACTGCGACATCAACATCGCATACAGGGTGTATGTGAGACGATGCCAGGAGCAAAATTTGGCCGCACGTAACAAGGCCCAATTCAGGCACCAGCTGTGGGTGCGGGCCACCATGGCACGGCCGTAAAGAAAACGACCTTGTAAAAACGAGAACTACTTTATTGGATGGACCCTTGAATAACCCCAAAAACAATAGGGCCATTTCGTTTTTGGTTTAATGGGGAGTTCTAAAGCCTTTCGCTGTGATTTTAAGTTTATACTTGCTAAAAATGTGTAAAAAAGAAACGTTTTGGATTTTGCATGCACAGTTTTCTGTGTCAGTTTTACATTTTCTATTTGTAGATTTTCATCACTGTCTACGGAACAGTATGCGACTTCTCCGTCTGGGGATTGACATTTTCATTTTGGATACATTTTAAGTTTGGATTATCATGTTTGTTAAGAAACTGCCTTTGTAAATTGATAGGTTTGACAGCGTTACCTGACTTTGCTGACAGGAATGTAAAGTTCATAATTTTCACGTAATTATTACAAAATCCACAAAAACATATAACAAATATTAAAAAAAAAAAAAAAAAAAAAAAAAAAAAAAAAAAAAACCCTCACAAGGACTCTGCCTTGACGTGGCGTGGGGGCTTATAAGGTTTCTTGGTCATCCAAATTTTGGGAAGGAATGCAGCGGGCCAAGCTTACTCCTGCCTTACCAAACAGGAGTACGCTTGGCCAGCTGCATTCCTTCCAAAAACTTTAGGAAATCAAGTAAACCTAACTAAAGACTCCCTGCAAAGAAATATGTCACACAGAAACATTTAATTTGACTCACCTGGTAAGAAAGTGAAAAAACTTACCATACACTACCATGTTAAACAGTTCACTGGAGCAAAGAAAGAACACGGAAAAGACATTAGTCGCAACATAAACAACACAGTCAGTTAAAGCACACCACATACTTACCCTGTAATACACTTGACATACTTTGAAGACACACACAGGCTGAAGACCCTCAGTTGCTTTTGGAACTCCGAGGAGACAACAACAAGGGAGCTGCAGAGAGAAAAGAAGTTAGTTTAATAAAAACAGCACATCAGACAGTTGCTTAAAGAACAGTACATATATAGACAATACATTTATCAACACCTGAAAAGCATATTTTGTTAAAGCACACTACATACTTACCCGATTGTACACTTACCAAAATTACAAGACACAGACACACGGGCTGAAGAAGTTCAGTTGCATTTCAAACTCCGAGGACACAACATCAAGGGAGCTGCAGAGAAAAGGTAGGTAGTTTAAAGGCAACACAGTCACACATACAGATTAAATACATTTCAGTTTACGCTTACAGAGACCCTGCCAACGCATAAATAAACGTTTTCTCTGTTACCTGCAGCAAAGGAAATATGGACTTCAGGGAAGTGGCAGAGATGAATGGAAAGGCACTTACTGATGCTTTCTGTGCTCACGAATCCCCAAAAGAGTTTCTGGAGGACAGCAATGTCTTCATTCCACTACATGCCACAACTCTGGAACTCCTGGGCATGAACACAGAGACAAAACCTGACATCGATGGGGTGGTAATCCAGCTACATCGTATTTCGCGTATTAGACTTGCACTGCCATACATTAATGTCACCCCGTACACCAGAGCATCTCTCCACAATGGATGGCATCTTGTCAAAAAGCATTTTGACTTACGCAAGATGAATGAAAAGGGTGTGCAAGCTTTACGCGGGTCGTGGAGTGCAAATCTGGGAATGCTGAATTGCGGATACAAATTAGACGTTGTTGGGGTTCCCAGAAATTTCAAGCAGGTTGATGAACACTTGTTAGACAAGGCTACACGTGTTGAGGACACTCTGAGGGTAATCAACAACATGTTGGCCCTTTTCATTGACTGCCTTAAAATGGTGGGTGTGGAAGAAATGGCCAGACCAACCATCCAAAAAAACACCCTCAGAGAGAAGGGAAGATTAAACATCTTGCCACAAGACCAAGAGTTTACTTTGGGGGAACTTGACAGGGCACTGGAAATGGCAAACTGCCACCCGCACTTGAACATCGTCCCAATTGTATATCGGTTTGGACAAAAACAAAGGACTTCACTCAAACTCAGGGATCTGGTCACGCTGGAAGATGTGCATTCTGTTAGTGTCCATGTGGGAATGAACATTATGCACGCTGACCCTTCCATCACAATGTTCTGGGCAAGGTCTGGGTTGGAAGACTTGGTGGACAGAAGAACACAGACATTCACTTGCCTTGGAATGCATGAGGCAGTTAACATCCAGTCCAACATCGACAACCTTCCGATGGACATCAGCCAAGAAATACTTGACCTTTCCTCTGGGCCAATCATCAACTTCTTCCAAATGTATGTGGACAGTCCACACGTCCACATTAGAAGCACTTTCAAGCACCCGGTGAGTGGCAGTATTGTCAATTCAGGCCTGGCTCACCCGAATTACGAGGGAGCCATTGATGCGAGGGCAGAGGAATACCTGGAACACATGCAAGACCTGGCTTGGAAAATGCTGTGTAGATACTCCCTGAGGATGGAGCAAGTTATACTATTCGATGACTTCGAAGACTATGTCACAACATTCCCTGACAAACTGAAGCCGAGGTACTGCTTCGACGGGCCGGGAATGACCAAACTCTTCAGCACTCATCCAATTGTCATCCCTTTCAAAGAGGAAGAAGGAAAGCCATCTGTGATGACTATCTTACATCAGTGTGTGACTTACCTGGTGGATGAGCTGGAGAGGCTGGGAAAAAGATCACGTCGAAAGGGCGGCTTCGAGGACTCGTGGCGTGCCTTCCAGCTTGAACTTGCCATTGAGGAGTTCTTTTATGGACACCCGCTGAGTGCTGCAGACAGACAGTATTCTGTGTCATTGGGAACAAACTCCCTGCATGACTTCAGTGAGACACACCAGAGAGGGTTCATTGGCCTTGGGAAATTTAATGCTGCTGCGGTCCTCACTGAGCCTCCACCCCTACATCACTGGACAAGAGATGAACTGCAGGTCTTGCGCATTGAGCGCATTTTCCCACTCACCAACACCTTGCAAGCTGAGCCCGCCGTCATTGGTCCTGCCCTTCTTCTGCTCCTGATCAAGGACCTCTATCGGAGAAACGACAGGATCCCCATGTCGCAATTAAGTGACAAGACATGTCCGGGAACACTGAAAGGAGCAGTGAGTGTGGAAGTTCTGGTGGAAGACCTGTCCACACGACAATCCTTTCCCCGACCTTTCACGTTCAAAAGAGCAAGGGAATTGGTTGATGGAGCTGGGAAAGATGTCAAAGAATGCCTGTTGGTGGCCTTTCGGGGTTTGAAAATAAGGTTCTTCCCTGACATTAAATACCGCGACTTGAAGGGAGGAAGGAGGGCGACCTGGAACTTCAAAGACTACGTCGAGGTCCACCAAGCAACGCAGGAGCCTTCGGTGTTTGCTAGGGCTGCCAGCGTAGTGGGGGACATTGCTGTAGAGATAGAGCGGAGGGGACTGAGCTACGCAAGAAACTTGGAGGTCTACAGGGAACACGGGATGCCATGGTTGCCAGAGGTGATCCAAAGGATACCCCCATCCATGGGCAGCATCCAAAAAATGCACATCATGGTGTTCTGCTCTTGCGTGGGGATGCTCATGAACCGAGCTTTCATATCCTACGACAAGCTGAAAACGTTGATCGTGGACATGGGCATCTCACAAGCAGACCTTCAAAAGCTACACATCCTCGCCACAGCATACTTCCCCAAAGTCTTTGGGGTTACTGTCTGGAAACTACATTACGACATTCCATACAGACTTACCGTGAAACCTGGACTGAAACCCCTTGGTAAGAATCCCCATGAAGAAGACGAGACCAGACATGAGGAAGTCGTGCCAGAACTCACCTTAGACGACATGGAGCAGCCAGCCGTTACCTCAAGAAGTGTCTTCATGCCAGCAAACACCAGTAAACTCTGGAACACTTTGGAGTTGTCCTTGATCAAACTCAATGACAAGATCAGCCACAAGAACGCTTACAAAGATTATGTGCAAAAATGCAAGGAGAACAACATACATGCCCGTTCCTACAGAGCTTTCACTAAAAAAAGGAGAGAATTGATGTCATAACTGGAAAGGACAATTCACATTCAGTGCCTGCGATTAATAATGGCAGGCTACATTTCTGACAGCTGTTAAAAATAATTTTAAGTTCAATTTTGAGCTACTTTCACTTTACTTACCGTTCAGAGTTCATTCTTCCGCTGCTTGCACAAGACATTACATTTAAAAATTATGTTTTACTTACCTCTTGCTGAAAAATAATGGCAGAAACAGTTAGTTACAAATATAGTTCAATAAAAAGTTCATTTTTCAGAATAATTGGCAAAGTACTTTGTTTTTTAGATGCAATACTTACGAAAAGTGAGTTCATTTCTTGTTATCTTATTCTTGTCAGAGAGAAAGCCAATTAACACAAAATAATAGTTTTACATTAAAAAAGTTCATTTACTTACCTGTTTTGAGAATTTCTAACGTTGACAATAATTGTTTAGTCAAGTCTCAACCTGCAAAATAAAAGACAAAAAACATTACAATTCAATAAAAACAAAAAAAAAAATAAAAAATAAACCCTCACACAGACTCTGCCTTGACGTGGCGTGGGGGCTTGAGTGACTCATCGTTCCTACAGATTCATGTGAGAAATGTAGCGAGCAAAGGCTACTCCATTTTGGTAAGGCTGGAGTAACCTTTACTTGCTACATCCCTCACATGAAGTCTGTGGGAACAATGAGTCCAGACTAAAGAGTCCCTGAAAAGTAGAAGTTCACTTGATCATACTTACCGTTTTTGACTTGGAGAATATCATGGACACTATCAGTTGAACCTTTCTTTCACTGACTCACTCACTCACTCACTCACTCACTCACTCACTCACTCAATCACTCACTCACTCACACACACTACATCACTCACACTTAGTGTCACACTTACTCACTCAACACACACATACCTGGGATGTTATAAGTCTACAACCGAAAGACCCATGGTCTCATACATGGTGTCTACCCCCCCTATTTTGACCATGCTGAACACGCTGGTGTTAGTCCTGCATTTTTATCTCTTACCGTTCCCGAGATATTGCGTTTTTCTTAGACCACGCCCACTTAAGGCGGGAAAGTGCCGTCGGACCTTTTATGGACAGAAAGCGCACTCCGAGACCTGTCCTACGGTGTTGGTTTCAAGTCTCTACCACCTTCCTGTCCAGAGTTATTAACTTAAGATCGGTTCGGTTTTGGCCGAACTTTGTTAATTCCCTATCGGCCGAGCGGTACGTGTAATGTGGACATGTGGGGTATCTATGGACTCAGCAAGAGCCCCTGAACGTGATCCGACGGTTCCCGCTTCGATCTGACACACTTTTGCCCAAACCTCGTCCTACTGGCTTGCCTCTCTGATATGTGTTAGAGCACACCCAGACCTTTCCATTGATACCTCTGTCTCTCCCCTACCACTTTCCCACCCATAGATATAAACCTTAATTGGCGTGGGAACCACGTACCTTTGGCGACCTCTAGCGGACGAACGGTGCGTCACAGCGCCGTGGTTCCAACGTTTCTGGATGCTGGAGGTCCAGAGCTTTCAGATGAGCCCTCCCTCGACCTTCTAGGTGCTCGGGAAAATTTGTGGCCAAGCTCTGAGCTGAAAAGACGCATGGGGTTAGGGTCCATGGCCCTTACCCCCATTCGAAGCAGAATTTTGGGTTCTGGACAAAATCGGTCTCAAGCTCATAACTCAGGAACCGTGAGGCGTAGGGAGATGAGCAAGGTATCCACGCGTCCGGGGCAGTGTGGCGCTTCAGCCTGTAATGCTTCCTTGGCTGTACGTACAACTTTTGCCAAAAGTTGCTCGGCTTGACCTGACGTGTCAGTATGTTGTAGCCTGGGTCTGGCCCATCGCAACGATACCTCCCTTGTCCCTATGGCACCTTCCCCTGATGAGATACGTGCATTTCATGTCACGTATTGGGTACTGACGACTTGGACTCAGGTGCTTAGGGGTCAGGTGGCTAGGGCTCAGGCACTTAGGGTTCAAGTCCTTAGGTTTAGGCACTGACGCCCGTGGTTAGGATTAGGGAAAGATACAGGGTGAGGGAGCAGTGCCCATGAGTTCCGAAGACAAGGTTGCGTGGTCTGTTTAGCCACTCCCACTTGCTCATAGACCACTCCCACACACTTATAGGCCACTCCCACATGTGTTTTAGCCACTCCCACACAGTCATAGGCCACTCCCACACTCAAATAGGCCACTCCCACACACTTATAGGCCACTCCCACTTAGGTTTTGGACACTCCCACTTACTTATAGGCCCTGCCCTGGCACTTTGTACTAATCCTAACCACTCCCACTTACTTTTAGGCCACTCCCACTTTTGTTTTGGACACTCCCACTTACTTATAGGACACTCCCACTTACTTATAGGACACTCCCACTTACATTCTAGACACTCCCACTTACTTATAGGACACTCCCACTTTTGTTTTAGACACTCCCACTTACTTATAGGCCACTCCCACTTACTTATAGGCCACTCCCAATTACCTTTTGGACACTCCCACTTACTTATAGGCCACTCCCACTTACCTTTTGGACACTCCCACTTACCTTTAGGCCACTCCCACTTACTTATAAGACAATCCCACTTACATATAGGCCACTCCTACTTATGTTTTGGACACTCCCACTTATGTTTTGGACACTCCCACTTACCTTCTGGACACTCCCACTTACCTTTAGACCACTCCCACTTACCTTTTGGACACTCCCACTTACTTATAGGCCACTCCCACTTACCGTTTGGACACTCCCACTGACTTATAGGCCACTCCCACTTACTTATAGGCCACTCCCACTGACTAATAGGCCCTGCCCTGGCACTTTGTACTAATCCTAACCACTCCGACTTACTTATAGGCCACTCCCACTTCTGTTTTGGCCACTCCCACTTACTTATAGGCCACTCCCACTTACCTTTAGGTCACTCCAACTTACCTTCTGGACACTCCCACTTACCTTTTGGACACTCCCACTTACCTTTAGGCCACTCCCACTTACCTTCTGGACACTCCCACTTACTTATAGGCCACTCCCACTTATGTTTTGGACACTCCCACTTACTTATAGGCCACTCCCACTTACTTATAGGCCACTCCCACTTACTTATAGGCCACTCCCACTTACATATAGGCCACTCCAACTTATGTTTTGGACACTCCCACTTACCTTCTGGACACTCCCACTTATGTTTTGGCCACTCCCACTTACTTATAAGACACTCCCACTTACTTATAGGCCACTCCCACTTACATATAGGCCACTCCCACTTACATATAGGCCACTCCTACTTATGTTTTGGACACTCCCACTTACCTTTTGGACACTCCCACTTACCTTCTAAACACTCCTACTTACGTTCAAGCCACTCCCACTTACCTTCTGGACACTCCCACTTTCATATAGGCCACTCCCACTTATGTTTTGGACACTCCAACTTATGTTTTGGACACTCCCACTTACATATAGGCCACTCCCACTTACCTTTAGACCACTCCCACTTACCTTTAGGCCACTCCCACTTACCTTTTGGACACTCCCACTTACTTATAGGCCACTCCCACTTCTGTTTTGGCCACTCCCACTTACCTTTTGGACACTCCCACTTATGTTTTTGACCACTCCCACTTACCTTTTGGACACTCCCACTTACCTTCTGGACACTCCCACTTACCTTTTGGACACTCCCACTTACCTTTAGGCCACTCCCACTTACCTTCTGGACACTCCCACTTACCTTTAGACCACTCCCACTTACCTTTTGGACACTCCCACTTACCTTTAGGCCACTCCCACTTACCTTTAGACCACTCCCACTTATGTTTTGGACACTCCCACTTACCTTTTGGACACTCCCACTTACCTTCTGGACACTCCCACTTACCTTTTGGACACTCCCACTTACCTTTAGGCCACTCCCACTTACATATAGGCCACTCCCACTTACCTTTAGACCACTCCCACTTACCTTTTGGACACTCCCACTTACCTTTAGACCACTCCCACTTACCTTCTGGACACTCCCACTTACTTATAGGACACTCCCACTTACCTTTTGGACACTCCCACTTACCGTCTGGCCACTCCCACTTACCTTCTGGACACTCCCACTTACCTTTAGACCACTCCCACTTACCTTCAGGCCACTCCCACTTACCTTCAGGCCACTCCCACTTACCTTTAGGTCACTCCCACTTACCTTCTGGACACTCCCACTTACCTTTTGGACACTCCCACTTACCTTTACACCACTCCCACTTACCTTTTGGACACTCCCACTGACTTATAGGCCACTCCCACTTACTTATAGGCCACTCCCACTTACTAATAGGCCCTGCCCTGGCACTTTGTACTAATCCTAACCACTCCCACTTACTTATAGGCCACTCCCACTTCTGTTTTGGCCACTCCCACTTACTTATAGGCCACTCCCACTTACTTATAAGACACACCCACTTACCTTCTGGACACTCCCACTTACCTTTAGGCCACTCCCACAATATGACACGCCCCTCCCGCCTGGCCACGCCCTTGCGGGGCGAAGCCCCGCCCCTCCGGGGCGAGGCCCCGCCCCCGGGCGCAAACCACTCCCACTTACTTATAGGCCACTCCCACTTATGTTTTGGCCACTCCCACTTACCTTTAGGCCACTCCCACTCATCCATAGGCCACTCCCACTCACCCTCTGGCCACTCCCACTTACCTCTGGCCCGGACCGCCCCCAACCTCCCAACTGACCCCGCCCCCAACAAGGCCGCCCCGCCCCCTTTCGAATAAGCCCCGCCCCCCGGGGCCACGCCCACTTCCGGGACAAAAGTTGGTCCCACCCCCCCCGAGTGGGGTGTCTATCAACTCGCCGCCCCGCCCCCGACACGCCCCCCCCATTACTGCCCCGCCCCCCCGCCCACCCGCCCCCCGGCGACTGTTTGGCGATTTTTCATAAACGACCCCTGGCCCCACCCCCCCGAGTGGGGTGTCAGAAGAAGCGGGCGCCCGCCCCGAGTCCAACGGTGGGGGTCCCGTCCCGCTCGGACCTACGGTCTGACCTCATTTTACGTTTTGACCCATCCTTTTTTTGAAAAATCGCTATATCTCGGAAACCGTAAGAGCTAGCCCCCCCATTCCACCGGCAGATGGAGCGGCACCCCCCTAAACCCTCCCCCCCGACCCATCAGATCGCCTCTATCTCCTTTCGTTTTCGAGTTATCGGCGAATTGACCCATCCTCAAGTGGCTATTACCCCCTAACCTAACCCTAACCCTAACCCTAACCCTAACCCTAACCCCCTAACCCTAACCCCTGACCCTAACCCTAACCCTTACCCTAACATCTCACCATGACACTTGGTCACTAACCCTAACATCTCACCATGACACTTGGTCACTAACCCTAACATCTCACCATGACACTTGGTCACTCCTATTGACCACTCACACTTGGTCACTCACATGACACTTGGTCACTCACATGACACTTGGTCACTCACATGACACTTGGTCACTCACATGACACTTGGTCACTCGCATGACACTTGGTCACTCACATGACACTTGGTCACTCACACTTGGTCTCTCACACTTGGTCACTCACATGACACTTGGTCACTCACACTTGGTCTCACAGTTAGTCGCTCAACACATACATACTTGGGATGTTATAAGTCGACAACCAAAAGACCTATGGTCTTATACATGGTGTCTACCCCCCCCTATTTCGATGATGCTGAACACGCTGGTGTTAGTCCCGCATTTTTATCTCTTACCGTTCCCGAGATATGGCGTTTTTCTTAGGCCACGCCCACTTAAGGCGGGAAAGTGCCGTCGGACCTTTTATGGACTGAAAGCGCACTCCGAGACCTGTCCAACGGTGTTGGTTTCAAGTCTCTAGCACCTTCCTGTCCAGAGTTATTAACTTAAGTTCGGGTCGGTTTTGGCTGAACTTTGTTAATTCTTTAGCGGCCGAGTGGTACGTGTAATGTGGACATGTGGGGTATCTATGGACTCAGCGTGAGCCCCTGCACGTGATCCGACGGTTCCCGCTCCGATCTGACACACTTTTGCCCAAACCTCGTCCTACTGGCTTGCCTCTCTAATATGTGTTAGAGCACAGCCAGACCTTTCCATTGATACCTCTGTCTCTCCCCTACCACTTTCCCACCCATAGATATAAACCTTAATTGGCGTGGGAACCACGTACCTTTGGCGACCTCTAGCGGACGAACGGTGCATCACAGCGCCGTGGTTCCAACGTTTCTGGATGCTGGAGGTCCAGAGCTTTCAGATGAGCCCTCCCTCGACCTTCTAGCTACTCGGGAAAATTTGTGGCCAAACTCTGAGCTGAAAAGACGCATGGGGTTAGGGTCCATGGCCCTTACCCCCATTCGAAGCTGAATTTTGGGTTCTGGACAAAATCGGTCTCAAGCTCATAACTCAGGAACCGTGAGGCGCAGGGAGATGATCAAGGTATCCACGCGTCCGGGGCAGTGTGGCGCATCTGCCTGTCATGCTTCCTTCGCTCTACGTACAACTTTTGCCAAAAGTTGCTCGGCTTGACCTGACGTGTCAGTATGTTGTAGCCTGGGTCTGGCCCATCCCAACGATACCTCCATTGTCCCTGTCGGACCTTCCTCCGATGAGATACGTGCATTTCATGTCAGGTATTGGGTACTGACCACTTGGACTCGAGGTCTTAGGGGTCAGGTGGCTAGGGCTCAGGCACTTAGGGTTCAAGTCCTTAGGTTTAGGCACTGAGGCCCGTGGTTAGGATTAGGGAAAGATACAGGGTGAGGGAGCAGTGCCCCTGAGTTCAGAAGACAAGTTTGCGTGGTCTGTTTAGCCACTCCCACTTGCTCATAGACCACTCCCACTCACTTATTGGCCACTCCCACTAGCTTCTAGGCCACTCCCACTTACTTATAGGCCACTCCCACACACTTATAGGCCACTCCCACTTACATATAGGCCACTCCCACTTACTTATAGACCACTCCCACTTACTTATAGGCCACTCCCACTTACTTATAGGCCACTCCCACTTACTTATAGGACACTCCCACTTATGTTTTGGACACTCCCACTTACTTATAGGCCACTCCCACTTATGTTTTGGACACTCCCACTTACTTATAGGCCACTCCCACTTACTTATAGGCCACTCCCACTTACTTATAGGCCACTCCCACTTAATTATAGGCCACTCCCACTTACTTATAGGCCACTCCCACTTACTTATAGGCCCTGCCCAGGCACTTTGTACTAATCCTAACCACTCCCACTTACTTATAGGCCACTCCCACTTACTTATAGGCCACTCCCACTTACTTATAGGCCACTCCCACTTACTTATAGGCCACTCCCACTTATGTTTTGGACACTCCCACTTACTTATAGGCCACTCCCACTTACTTATAGGCCACTCCCACTTACTTATAGGCCACTCCCACTTACTTATAGGCCACTCCCACTTATGTTTTGGACAGTCCCACTTACTTATAGGCCACTCCCACTTACTTATAGGCCACTCCCACTTATGTTTTGGACACTCCCACTTATGTTTTGGACACTCCCACTTACTTATAGGACACTCCCACTTACTTATAGGCCACTCCCACTTACTTATAGGCCACTCCCACTTATGTTTTGGACACTCCCACTTACTTATAGGCCACTCCCACTTACCTTCAGGCCACTCCCACTTACCTTTAGGTCACTCCCACTTACCTTCTGGACACTCCCACTTACCTTTAGGCCACTCCCACTTATCTTCTAGACACTCCCACTTACTTATAGGCCACTCCCACTTACCTTCTGGCCACTCCCACTCACCTATAGGCCACTCCCACTTATGTTTTGGACACTCCCACTTCTGTCTTGGCCACTCCCACTTACTTATAGGCCACTCCCACTTACATATAGGCCACTCCCGCTTATGTTTTGGCCACTCCCACTTCCTTATAGACCACTCCCACACTCACATAGGCCACTCCCACTTAATTATAGACCACTCCCACTTACTTATAGGCCACTCCCACTTACTTATAGGCCCTGCCCAGGCACTTTGTACTAATCCTAACCACTCCCACTTCAGTTTTGGACACTCCCACTTACTTATAGGCCACTCCCACTTACATATAGGCCACTCCCACTTACATATAGGCCACTCCCACTTATGTTTTGGACACTCCCACTTACCTTTAGGCCACTCCCACTTACCTTTAGATCACTCCCACTTGCCTTCTGGACACTCCCACTTACTTATAGGCCACTCCCACTTATGTTTTGGCCACTCCCACTTACTTATAGGCCACTCCCACTTATGTTTTGGACACTCCCACTTACCTTTTGGACACTCCCACTTACTTATAGGCCACTCCCACTTATGTTTTGGCCACTCCCACTTACCTTTTGGACACTCCCACTTACCTTTAGGCCACTCCCACTTACCTTCTGGACACTCCCACTTACCTTTAGACCACTCCCACTTACCTTCTGGACACTCCCACTTACTTATAGGCCACTCCCACTTATGTTTTGGACACTCCCACTTACTTATAGGCCACTCCCACTTATGTTTTGGACACTCCCACTTACCTTCTGGACACTCCCACTTACTTATAGGCCACTCCCACTTATGTTTTGGACACTCCCACTTACCTTTTGGACACTCCCACTTACCTTTAGGCCACTCCCACTTACCTTCTGGACACTCCCACTTACCTTTAGACCACTCCCACTTACCTTCTGGACACTCCCACTTACTTATAGGCCACTCCCACTTACTTATAAGACACTCCCACTTACTTATAGGCCACTCCCACTTACCTATAGGCCACTCCCAGAAGATGACAGGCCCCGCCTCCCCGGCCCCGCCCTTGCGGGGCGAAGCCCCGCCCCTCCCGGGGCGAGGCCCCGCCCCCGGGCGCAAACCACTCCCACTTACCTTCTGGACACTCCCACTTACCTTTAGGCCACTCCCACTTACCTATAGGCCACTCCCACTTATGTCAGGCCCCTCCCGCCTGGCCACGCCCTTGCGGGGCGAAGCCCCGCCCCTCCGGGGCGAGGCCCCGCCCCCGGGCGCAAACCACTCCCACTTACCTTCTGGCCACTCCCACTCACCCTCTGGCCACTCCCACTTACCTTTACGCCACTCCCACTCATCCATAGGCCACTCCCACTCACCCTCTGGACACTCCCACTTACCTCTGGCCCGGACCGCCCCCAACCTCCCAACTGACCCCGCCCCCAACAAGGCCGCCCCGCCCCCGTTCGAATAAGCCCCGCCCCCCGGGGCCCCGCCCACTTCCGCGACAAAAGTTGGCCCCACCCCCCCCCGAGTGGGGTGTCTATCAACTCACCGCCCCGCCCCCGACACGCCCCGCCCATTACTGCCCCGCCCCCCCGCCCACCCGCCCCCCGGCGACTGTTTGGCGATTTTTCATAAACGACCCCTGGCCCCACCCCCCCGAGTGGGGGGTCAGAAGAAGCGGGCGCCCGCCCCGAGTCCAACGGTGGGGGTCCCGTCCCGCTCGGACCTACGGTCTGACCAGAATCTTGGAATTGACCCATCCTTTTTTTGAAAAATCGCTATATCTCGGAAACCGTAAGAGCTAGCCCCCCCGTTCCACCGGCAGATGGAGCGGCACCCCCCTAAACCCTCCCCCCCGACCCATCAGATCGCCTCTATCTCCTTTCGTTTTCGAGTTATCGGCGAATTGACCCATCCTCAAGTGGCTATTACCCCCTAACCTAACCCTAACCCTAACCCCTAACCCTAACCCTAACCCTAACCCTAACCCTAACCCTAACCCCCTAACCCTAACCCTAACCCTAACCCTAACCCTAACCCCTAACCCTAACCCTAACCCTAACCCTAACCCTAACCCTAACCCCTAACCCTAACCCCTAACCCCTAACCCTAACCCTAACCCTAACCCTAACCCCTAACCCCTAACCCTAACCCTAACCCTAACCCCCAGTCCACACGTCCACATTAGAAGCACTTTCAAGCACCCGGTGAGTGGCAGTATTGTCAATTCAGGCCTGGCTCACCCGAATTACGAGGGAGCCATTGATGCGAGGGCAGAGGAATACCTGGAACACATGCAAGACCTGGCTTGGAAAATGCTGTGTAGATACTCCCTGAGGATGGAGCAAGTTATACTATTCGATGACTTCGAAGACTATGTCACAACATTCCCTGACAAACTGAAGCCGAGGTACTGCTTCGACGGGCCGGGAATGACCAAACTCTTCAGCACTCATCCAATTGTCATCCCTTTCAAAGAGGAAGAAGGAAAGCCATCTGTGATGACTATCTTACATCAGTGTGTGACTTACCTGGTGGATGAGCTGGAGAGGCTGGGAAAAAGATCACGTCGAAAGGGCGGCTTCGAGGACTCGTGGCGTGCCTTCCAGCTTGAACTTGCCATTGAGGAGTTCTTTTATGGACACCCGCTGAGTGCTGCAGACAGACAGTATTCTGTGTCATTGGGAACAAACTCCCTGCATGACTTCAGTGAGACACACCAGAGAGGGTTCATTGGCCTTGGGAAATTTAATGCTGCTGCGGTCCTCACTGAGCCTCCACCCCTACATCACTGGACAAGAGATGAACTGCAGGTCTTGCGCATTGAGCGCATTTTCCCACTCACCAACACCTTGCAAGCTGAGCCCGCCGTCATTGGTCCTGCCCTTCTTCTGCTCCTGATCAAGGACCTCTATCGGAGAAACGACAGGATCCCCATGTCGCAATTAAGTGACAAGACATGTCCGGGAACACTGAAAGGAGCAGTGAGTGTGGAAGTTCTGGTGGAAGACCTGTCCACACGACAATCCTTTCCCCGACCTTTCACGTTCAAAAGAGCAAGGGAATTGGTTGATGGAGCTGGGAAAGATGTCAAAGAATGCCTGTTGGTGGCCTTTCGGGGTTTGAAAATAAGGTTCTTCCCTGACATTAAATACCGCGACTTGAAGGGAGGAAGGAGGGCGACCTGGAACTTCAAAGACTACGTCGAGGTCCACCAAGCAACGCAGGAGCCTTCGGTGTTTGCTAGGGCTGCCAGCGTAGTGGGGGACATTGCTGTAGAGATAGAGCGGAGGGGACTGAGCTACGCAAGAAACTTGGAGGTCTACAGGGAACACGGGATGCCATGGTTGCCAGAGGTGATCCAAAGGATACCCCCATCCATGGGCAGCATCCAAAAAATGCACATCATGGTGTTCTGCTCTTGCGTGGGGATGCTCATGAACCGAGCTTTCATATCCTACGACAAGCTGAAAACGTTGATCGTGGACATGGGCATCTCACAAGCAGACCTTCAAAAGCTACACATCCTCGCCACAGCATACTTCCCCAAAGTCTTTGGGGTTACTGTCTGGAAACTACATTACGACATTCCATACAGACTTACCGTGAAACCTGGACTGAAACCCCTTGGTAAGAATCCCCATGAAGAAGACGAGACCAGACATGAGGAAGTCGTGCCAGAACTCACCTTAGACGACATGGAGCAGCCAGCCGTTACCTCAAGAAGTGTCTTCATGCCAGCAAACACCAGTAAACTCTGGAACACTTTGGAGTTGTCCTTGATCAAACTCAATGACAAGATCAGCCACAAGAACGCTTACAAAGATTATGTGCAAAAATGCAAGGAGAACAACATACATGCCCGTTCCTACAGAGCTTTCACTAAAAAAAGGAGAGAATTGATGTCATAACTGGAAAGGACAATTCACATTCAGTGCCTGCGATTAATAATGGCAGGCTACATTTCTGACAGCTGTTAAAAATAATTTTAAGTTCAATTTTGAGCTACTTTCACTTTACTTACCGTTCAGAGTTCATTCTTCCGCTGCTTGCACAAGACATTACATTTAAAAATTATGTTTTACTTACCTCTTGCTGAAAAATAATGGCAGAAACAGTTAGTTACAAATATAGTTCAATAAAAAGTTCATTTTTCAGAATAATTGGCAAAGTACTTTGTTTTTTAGATGCAATACTTACGAAAAGTGAGTTCATTTCTTGTTATCTTATTCTTGTCAGAGAGAAAGCCAATTAACACAAAATAATAGTTTTACATTAAAAAAGTTCATTTACTTACCTGTTTTGAGAATTTCTAACGTTGACAATAATTGTTTAGTCAAGTCTCAACCTGCAAAATAAAAGACAAAAAACATTACAATTCAATAAAAACAAAAAAAAAATAAAAAATAAACCCTCACACAGACTCTGCCTTGACGTGGCGTGGGGGCTTGAGTGACTCATCGTTCCTACAGATTCATGTGAGAAATGTAGCGAGCAAAGGCTACTCCATTTTGGTAAGGCTGGAGTAACCTTTACTTGCTACATCCCTCACATGAAGTCTGTGGGAACAATGAGTCCAGACTAAAGAGTCCCTGAAAAGTAGAAGTTCACTTGATCATACTTACCGTTTTTGACTTGGAGAATATCATGGACACTATCAGTTGAACCTTTCTTTCACTGACTCACTCACTCACTCACTCACTCACTCACTCACTCACTCAATCACTCACTCACTCACACACACTACATCACTCACACTTAGTGTCACACTTACTCACTCAACACACACATACCTGGGATGTTATAAGTCTACAACCGAAAGACCCATGGTCTCATACATGGTGTCTACCCCCCCTATTTTGACCATGCTGAACACGCTGGTGTTAGTCCTGCATTTTTATCTCTTACCGTTCCCGAGATATTGCGTTTTTCTTAGACCACGCCCACTTAAGGCGGGAAAGTGCCGTCGGACCTTTTATGGACAGAAAGCGCACTCCGAGACCTGTCCTACGGTGTTGGTTTCAAGTCTCTACCACCTTCCTGTCCAGAGTTATTAACTTAAGATCGGTTCGGTTTTGGCCGAACTTTGTTAATTCCCTATCGGCCGAGCGGTACGTGTAATGTGGACATGTGGGGTATCTATGGACTCAGCAAGAGCCCCTGAACGTGATCCGACGGTTCCCGCTTCGATCTGACACACTTTTGCCCAAACCTCGTCCTACTGGCTTGCCTCTCTGATATGTGTTAGAGCACACCCAGACCTTTCCATTGATACCTCTGTCTCTCCCCTACCACTTTCCCACCCATAGATATAAACCTTAATTGGCGTGGGAACCACGTACCTTTGGCGACCTCTAGCGGACGAACGGTGCGTCACAGCGCCGTGGTTCCAACGTTTCTGGATGCTGGAGGTCCAGAGCTTTCAGATGAGCCCTCCCTCGACCTTCTAGGTGCTCGGGAAAATTTGTGGCCAAGCTCTGAGCTGAAAAGACGCATGGGGTTAGGGTCCATGGCCCTTACCCCCATTCGAAGCAGAATTTTGGGTTCTGGACAAAATCGGTCTCAAGCTCATAACTCAGGAACCGTGAGGCGTAGGGAGATGAGCAAGGTATCCACGCGTCCGGGGCAGTGTGGCGCTTCAGCCTGTAATGCTTCCTTGGCTGTACGTACAACTTTTGCCAAAAGTTGCTCGGCTTGACCTGACGTGTCAGTATGTTGTAGCCTGGGTCTGGCCCATCGCAACGATACCTCCCTTGTCCCTATGGCACCTTCCCCTGATGAGATACGTGCATTTCATGTCACGTATTGGGTACTGACGACTTGGACTCAGGTGCTTAGGGGTCAGGTGGCTAGGGCTCAGGCACTTAGGGTTCAAGTCCTTAGGTTTAGGCACTGACGCCCGTGGTTAGGATTAGGGAAAGATACAGGGTGAGGGAGCAGTGCCCATGAGTTCCGAAGACAAGGTTGCGTGGTCTGTTTAGCCACTCCCACTTGCTCATAGACCACTCCCACACACTTATAGGCCACTCCCACATGTGTTTTAGCCACTCCCACACAGTCATAGGCCACTCCCACACTCAAATAGGCCACTCCCACACACTTATAGGCCACTCCCACTTAGGTTTTGGACACTCCCACTTACTTATAGGCCCTGCCCTGGCACTTTGTACTAATCCTAACCACTCCCACTTACTTTTAGGCCACTCCCACTTTTGTTTTGGACACTCCCACTTACTTATAGGACACTCCCACTTACTTATAGGACACTCCCACTTACATTCTAGACACTCCCACTTACTTATAGGACACTCCCACTTTTGTTTTAGACACTCCCACTTACTTATAGGCCACTCCCACTTACTTATAGGCCACTCCCACTTACCTTTTGGACACTCCCACTTACTTATAGGCCACTCCCACTTACCTTTTGGACACTCCCACTTACCTTTAGGCCACTCCCACTTACTTATAAGACACTCCCACTTACATATAGGCCACTCCTACTTATGTTTTGGACACTCCCACTTATGTTTTGGACACTCCCACTTACCTTCTGGACACTCCCACTTACCTTTAGACCACTCCCACTTACCTTTTGGACACTCCCACTTACTTATAGGCCACTCCCACTTACCGTTTGGACACTCCCACTGACTTATAGGCCACTCCCACTTACTTATAGGCCACTCCCACTGACTAATAGGCCCTGCCCTGGCACTTTGTACTAATCCTAACCACTCCGACTTACTTATAGGCCACTCCCACTTCTGTTTTGGCCACTCCCACTTACTTATAGGCCACTCCCACTTACCTTTAGGTCACTCCCACTTACCTTCTGGACACTCCCACTTACCTTTTGGACACTCCCACTTACCTTTAGGCCACTCCCACTTACCTTCTGGACACTCCCACTTACTTATAGGCCACTCCCACTTATGTTTTGGACACTCCCACTTACTTATAGGCCACTCCCACTTACTTATAAGACACTCCCACTTACTTATAGGCCACTCCCACTTACATATAGGCCACTCCAACTTATGTTTTGGACACTCCCACTTACCTTCTGGACACTCCCACTTATGTTTTGGCCACTCCCACTTACTTATAAGACACTCCCACTTACTTATAGGCCACTCCCACTTACATATAGGCCACTCCCACTTACATATAGGCCACTCCTACTTATGTTTTGGACACTCCCACTTACCTTTTGGACACTCCCACTTACCTTCTAAACACTCCTACTTACGTTCAAGCCACTCCCACTTACCTTCTGGACACTCCCACTTTCATATAGGCCACTCCCACTTATGTTTTGGACACTCCAACTTATGTTTTGGACACTCCCACTTACATATAGGCCACTCCCACTTACCTTTAGACCACTCCCACTTACCTTTAGGCCACTCCCACTTACCTTTTGGACACTCCCACTTACTTATAGGCCACTCCCACTTCTGTTTTGGCCACTCCCACTTACCTTTTGGACACTCCCACTTATGTTTTTGACCACTCCCACTTACCTTTTGGACACTCCCACTTACCTTCTGGACACTCCCACTTACCTTTTGGACACTCCCACTTACCTTTAGGCCACTCCCACTTACCTTCTGGACACTCCCACTTACCTTTAGACCACTCCCACTTACCTTTTGGACACTCCCACTTACCTTTAGACCACTCCCACTTACCTTTAGACCACTCCCACTTATGTTTTGGACACTCCCACTTACCTTTTGGACACTCCCACTTACCTTCTGGACACTCCCACTTACCTTTTGGACACTCCCACTTACCTTTAGGCCACTCCCACTTACATATAGGCCACTCCCACTTACCTTTAGACCACTCCCACTTACCTTTTGGACACTCCCACTTACCTTTAGACCACTCCCACTTACCTTCTGGACACTCCCACTTACTTATAGGACACTCCCACTTACCTTTTGGACACTCCCACTTACCGTCTGGCCACTCCCACTTACCTTCTGGACACTCCCACTTACCTTTAGACCACTCCCACTTACCTTCAGGCCACTCCCACTTACCTTCAGGCCACTCCCACTTACCTTTAGGTCACTCCCACTTACCTTCTGGACACTCCCACTTACCTTTTGGACACTCCCACTTACCTTTACACCACTCCCACTTACCTTTTGGACACTCCCACTGACTTATAGGCCACTCCCACTTACTTATAGGCCACTCCCACTTACTAATAGGCCCTGCCCTGGCACTTTGTACTAATCCTAACCACTCCCACTTATAGGCCACTCCCACTTCTGTTTTGGCCACTCCCACTTACTTATAGGCCACTCCCACTTACTTATAAGACACACCCACTTACCTTCTGGACACTCCCACTTACCTTTAGGCCACTCCCACAATATGACACGCCCCTCCCGCCTGGCCACGCCCTTGCGGGGCGAAGCCCCGCCCCTCCGGGGCGAGGCCCCGCCCCCGGGCGCAAACCACTCCCACTTACCTTCTGGCCACTCCCACTTACCTTTAGGCCACTCCCACTCATCCATAGGCCACTCCCACTCACCCTCTGGCCACTCCCACTTACCTCTGGCCCGGACCGCCCCCAACCTCCCAACTGACCCCGCCCCCAACAAGGCCGCCCCGCCCCCTTTCGAATAAGCCCCGCCCCCCGGGGCCACGCCCACTTCCGGGACAAAAGTTGGTCCCACCCCCCCCGAGTGGGGTGTCTATCAACTCGCCGCCCCGCCCCCGACACGCCCCCCCCATTACTGCCCCGCCCCCCCGCCCACCCGCCCCCCGGCGACTGTTTGGCGATTTTTCATAAACGACCCCTGGCCCCACCCCCCCGAGTGGGGTGTCAGAAGAAGCGGGCGCCCGCCCCGAGTCCAACGGTGGGGGTCCCGTCCCGCTCGGACCTACGGTCTGACCTCATTTTACGTTTTGACCCATCCTTTTTTTGAAAAATCGCTATATCTCGGAAACCGTAAGAGCTAGCCCCCCCATTCCACCGGCAGATGGAGCGGCACCCCCCTAAACCCTCCCCCCCGACCCATCAGATCGGCTCTATCTCCTTTCGTTTTCGAGTTATCGGCGAATTGACCCATCCTCAAGTGGCTATTACCCCCTAACCTAACCCTAACCCTAACCCTAACCCTAACCCTAACCCCCTAACCCTAACCCCTGACCCTAACCCTAACCCTTACCCTAACATCTCACCATGACACTTGGTCACTAACCCTAACATCTCACCATGACACTTGGTCACTAACCCTAACATCTCACCATGACACTTGGTCACTCCTATTGACCACTCACACTTGGTCACTCACATGACACTTGGTCACTCACATGACACTTGGTCACTCACATGACACTTGGTCACTCACATGACACTTGGTCACTCGCATGACACTTGGTCACTCACATGACACTTGGTCACTCACACTTGGTCTCTCACACTTGGTCACTCACATGACACTTGGTCACTCACACTTGGTCTCACAGTTAGTCGCTCAACACATACATACTTGGGATGTTATAAGTCGACAACCAAAAGACCTATGGTCTTATACATGGTGTCTACCCCCCCTATTTCGATGATGCTGAACACGCTGGTGTTAGTCCCGCATTTTTATCTCTTACCGTTCCCGAGATATGGCGTTTTTCTTAGGCCACGCCCACTTAAGGCGGGAAAGTGCCGTCGGACCTTTTATGGACTGAAAGCGCACTCCGAGACCTGTCCAACGGTGTTGGTTTCAAGTCTCTAGCACCTTCCTGTCCAGAGTTATTAACTTAAGTTCGGGTCGGTTTTGGCTGAACTTTGTTAATTCTTTAGCGGCCGAGTGGTACGTGTAATGTGGACATGTGGGGTATCTCTGGACTCAGCGTGAGCCCCTGCACGTGATCCGACGGTTCCCGCTCCGATCTGACACACTTTTGCCCAAACCTCGTCCTACTGGCTTGCCTCTCTAATATGTGTTAGAGCACAGCCAGACCTTTCCATTGATACCTCTGTCTCTCCCCTACCACTTTCCCACCCATAGATATAAACCTTAATTGGCGTGGGAACCACGTACCTTTGGCGACCTCTAGCGGACGAACGGTGCATCACAGCGCCGTGGTTCCAACGTTTCTGGATGCTGGAGGTCCAGAGCTTTCAGATGAGCCCTCCCTCGACCTTCTAGCTACTCGGGAAAATTTGTGGCCAAACTCTGAGCTGAAAAGACGCATGGGGTTAGGGTCCATGGCCCTTACCCCCATTCGAAGCTGAATTTTGGGTTCTGGACAAAATCGGTCTCAAGCTCATAACTCAGGAACCGTGAGGCGCAGGGAGATGATCAAGGTATCCACGCGTCCGGGGCAGTGTGGCGCATCTGCCTGTCATGCTTCCTTCGCTCTACGTACAACTTTTGCCAAAAGTTGCTCGGCTTGACCTGACGTGTCAGTATGTTGTAGCCTGGGTCTGGCCCATCCCAACGATACCTCCATTGTCCCTGTCGGACCTTCCTCCGATGAGATACGTGCATTTCATGTCAGGTATTGGGTACTGACCACTTGGACTCGAGGTCTTAGGGGTCAGGTGGCTAGGGCTCAGGCACTTAGGGTTCAAGTCCTTAGGTTTAGGCACTGAGGCCCGTGGTTAGGATTAGGGAAAGATACAGGGTGAGGGAGCAGTGCCCCTGAGTTCAGAAGACAAGTTTGCGTGGTCTGTTTAGCCACTCCCACTTGCTCATAGACCACTCCCACTCACTTATTGGCCACTCCCACTAGCTTCTAGGCCACTCCCACTTACTTATAGGCCACTCCCACACACTTATAGGCCACTCCCACTTACTTATAGGCCACTCCCACTTACTTATAGGCCACTCCCACTTACTTATAGGCCACTCCCACACACTTATAGGCCACTCCCACTTACTTATAGGACACTCCCACTTATGTTTTGGACACTCCCACTTACTTATAGGCCACTCCCACTTATGTTTTGGACACTCCCACTTACTTATAGGCCACTCCCACTTACTTATAGGCCACTCCCACTTACTTATAGGCCACTCCCACACACTTATAGGCCACTCCTACTTACTTATAGGCCACTCCCACTTGCTAATAGGCCCTGCCCAGGCACTTTGTACTAATCCTAACCACTCCCACTTACTTATAGGCCACTCCCACTTACTTATAGGCCACTCCCACTTACTTATAGGCCACTCCCACTTACTTATAGGCCACTCCCACTTATGTTTTGGACACTCCCACTTACTTATAGGCCACTCCCACTTACTTATAGGCCACTCCCACTTACCTATAGGCCACTCCCACTTACTTATAGGCCACTCCCACTTATGTTTTGGACAGTCCCACTTACTTATAGGCCACTCCCACTTACTTATAGGCCACTCCCACTTATGTTTTGGACACTCCCACTTATGTTTTGGACACTCCCACTTACTTATAGGACACTCCCACTTACTTATAGGCCACTCCCACTTACTTATAGGCCACTCCCACTTATGTTTTGGACACTCCCACTTACTTATAGGCCACTCCCACTTACCTTCAGGCCACTCCCACTTACCTTTAGGTCACTCCCACTTACCTTCTGGACACTCCCACTTACCTTTAGGCCACTCCCACTTATCTTCTAGACACTCCCACTTACTTATAGGCCACTCCCACTTACCTTCTGGCCACTCCCACTCACCTATAGGCCACTCCCACTTATGTTTTGGACACTCCCACTTCTGTCTTGGCCACTCCCACTTACTTATAGGCCACTCCCACTTACATATAGGCCACTCCCGCTTATGTTTTGGCCACTCCCACTTCCTTATAGACCACTCCCACACTCACATAGGCCACTCCCACTTAATTATAGACCACTCCCACTTACTTATAGGCCACTCCCACTTACTTATAGGCCCTGCCCAGGCACTTTGTACTAATCCTAACCACTCCCACTTCAGTTTTGGACACTCCCACTTACTTATAGGCCACTCCCACTTACATATAGGCCACTCCCACTTACATATAGGCCACTCCCACTTATGTTTTGGACACTCCCACTTACCTTTAGGCCACTCCCACTTACCTTTAGATCACTCCCACTTGCCTTCTGGACACTCCCACTTACTTATAGGCCACTCCCACTTATGTTTTGGCCACTCCCACTTACTTATAGGCCACTCCCACTTATGTTTTGGACACTCCCACTTACCTTTTGGACACTCCCACTTACTTATAGGCCACTCCCACTTATGTTTTGGACACTCCCACTTACCTTTTGGACACTCCCACTTACCTTTAGGCCACTCCCACTTACCTTCTGGACACTCCCACTTACCTTTAGACCACTCCCACTTACCTTCTGGACACTCCCACTTACTTATAGGCCACTCCCACTTATGTTTTGGACACTCCCACTTACTTATAGGCCACTCCCACTTATGTTTTGGACACTCCCACTTATGTTTTGGACACTCCCACTTACTTATAGGCCACTCCCACTTATGTTTTGGCCACTCCCACTTACCTTTTGGACACTCCCACTTACCTTTAGGCCACTCCCACTTACCTTCTGGACACTCCCACTTACCTTTAGACCACTCCCACTTACCTTCTGGACACTCCCACTTACTTATAGGCCACTCCCACTTACTTATAAGACACTCCCACTTACTTATAGGCCACTCCCACTTACCTATAGGCCACTCCCAGAAGATGACAGGCCCCGCCTCCCCGGCCCCGCCCTTGCGGGGCGAAGCCCCGCCCCTCCCGGGGCGAGGCCCCGCCCCCGGGCGCAAACCACTCCCACTTACCTTCTGGACACTCCCACTTACCTTTAGGCCACTCCCACTTACCTATAGGCCACTCCCACTTATGTCAGGCCCCTCCCGCCTGGCCACGCCCTTGCGGGGCGAAGCCCCGCCCCTCCGGGGCGAGGCCCCGCCCCCGGGCGCAAACCACTCCCACTTACCTTCTGGCCACTCCCACTCACCCTCTGGCCACTCCCACTTACCTTTACGCCACTCCCACTCATCCATAGGCCACTCCCACTCACCCTCTGGACACTCCCACTTACCTCTGGCCCGGACCGCCCCCAACCTCCCAACTGACCCCGCCCCCAACAAGGCCGCCCCGCCCCCTTTCGAATAAGCCCCGCCCCCCGGGGCCCCGCCCACTTCCGCGACAAAAGTTGGCCCCACCCCCCCCCGAGTGGGGTGTCTATCAACTCACCGCCCCGCCCCCGACACGCCCCGCCCATTACTGCCCCGCCCCCCCGCCCACCCGCCCCCCGGCGACTGTTTGGCGATTTTTCATAAACGACCCCTGGCCCCACCCCCCCGAGTGGGGGGTCAGAAGAAGCGGGCGCCCGCCCCGAGTCCAACGGTGGGGGTCCCGTCCCGCTCGGACCTACGGTCTGACCAGAATCTTGGAATTGACCCATCCTTTTTTTGAAAAATCGCTATATCTCGGAAACCGTAAGAGCTAGCCCCCCCGTTCCACCGGCAGATGGAGCGGCACCCCCCTAAACCCTCCCCCCCGACCCATCAGATCGCCTCTATCTCCTTTCGTTTTCGAGTTATCGGCGAATTGACCCATCCTCAAGTGGCTATTACCCCCTAACCTAACCCTAACCCCTAACCCTAACCCTAACCCTAACCCTAACCCTAACCCTAACCCTAACCCCTAACCCCTAACCCCCTAACCCTAACCCTAACCCTAACCCCCCTAACCCTAACCCTGACTCCCTCGAGTCCACCTAGCGAGTTTCAGCCTCCTGGGACCATGAATGACCGAGTTACAGCTGCAGTCCCACTCCCCCCCAGCCTGCCTGCCGCAGCTGCTCACCCGGCCTGACCTCCAGCAGACACCAAGCCTCTGGAGCACCACCAGGGCCCCGGTGACACACCACCACACCCAGCCTACAGCAGCTGTAGGCCCGCCTGACCTCCAGCAGACCTCCAGCAGACACCCAGCCTCTGGGGGACATCCAGGCATCAAGACACACTCCTCCACAGCCAGGCTGCTGCAGCTGGAGGCCCGCATGACCTCCAGCAGACATCCAGCCGGCACCCAGCCTCTGTGGGACATCCAGGCACCAAGTCACACTCCTCCACCCCAGCCTGCTGCTGGCCAGCATGACCTCCAGCAGACACCCAGCCTCTGGAGCACCACCAGGGGCCCACCACACACTCCACCCCAGGCTGCTGCTGGCCGGCATGACCTCCAGCAGGCACCCGGCCTCTGGAGCACCACCAGGGGCCCACCACACACTCCACCCCAGGCTGCTGCTGGCCGGCATGACCTCCAGCAGGCACCCGGCCTCTGGAGCACCACCAGGGGCCCAGCCACACACCCCCAGCCTGCAAGCCTGCTGCTGGCCGGCATGACCTCCAGCAGACACCCGGCCTCTGGAGCACCACCAGGGGCCCACCACACACTCCACCCCAGCCTGACCACCAGGGCCCCGGCTCACCCCGCCAATCCTCCCCTAACCCTAACCTCCACAGCCCCAGCCAGCCCCAGCACTCTGGCACCCTCCACTGGACAGCCCCTGCACTGCACTCTGAATTCGGCTGTTCAAAAGCGCTACACAGGGCAGCATATATGAGACAAACCTGAACATCTCTGCGTATATGGAGCAAACCTGCACGTATCTGCGTATATGGAGCAAACCTGCACGTATCTGCGTATGTGAGACAAACCTGCACATCTCTGCGTATGTGAGACAAACCTGCACATCTCTGCATATGTGAGACAAACCTGAACATCTCTGCGTATGTGAGACAAACCTGAACATCTCTGCGTATATGAGACAAACCTGAACATCTCTGCGTATATGAGACGAACCTGCATATCTCTGCTAATGCCTTCACTTTTTTGACCTGAGGTCAAAGGTCAAGTCTCGGTCTCTGACTGGGTGGCATGCTCCAGTTCTTAGGCCTTGCCCTGCACACTCATCTAACCCTAAAGTCTGAGGGAGCTTCTCTCCACAGCTCCTGTGCCAAGGACTGTCTCTATTACGTTTCATTCGGCCACAGGCTCTCATTCGCCGCTTTCCATGACCATCTACTGCCTTCGGTTCCATAGAAATCAGGCAAAAACGTCCAAAAAGCGTGCGTAGCTCCGCCCACCAATGACGTACAGCCTCGGGGGCGTGTCCATTCAACTCGCCACCCAGCAAAATGGGGAGAAGGGTCAAAGAACCATCACTCTATATCCTGCCGTTTGGCAGATAATCAGCAAGATTGAGGATCGAGCAGTGGCAATCGTGGTTATCACCCTCTTTCCTGCTCTAGCCCTGCCCCAGCCCCAGCCCCAGCCAGCCCCAGCACTCTGGCACCCTCCACTGGACAGCCCCTGCACTGCACTCTGAATTCGGCTGTTCAAAAGCGCTACACAGGGCAGCATATATGAGACAAACCTGAACATCTCTGCGTATATGGAGCAAACCTGCACGTATCTGCGTATATGGAGCAAACCTGCACGTATCTGCGTATGTGAGACAAACCTGCACATCTCTGCGTATGTGAGACAAACCTGCACATCTCTGCGTATGTGAGACAAACCTGAACATCTCTGCGTATATGAGACAAACCTGAACATCTCTGCGTATATGAGACGAACCTGCATATCTCTGCTAATGCCTTCACTTTTTTGACCTGAGGTCAAAGGTCAAGTCTCGGTCTCTGACTGGGTGGCATGCTCCAGTTCTTAGGCCTTGCCCTGCACACTCATCTAACCCTAAAGTCTGAGGGAGCTTCTCTCCACAGCTCCTGTGCCAAGGACTGTCTCTATTACGTTTCATTCGGCCACAGGCTCTCATTCGCCGCTTTCCATGACCATCTACTGCCTTCGGTTCCATAGAAATCAGGCAAAAACGTCCAAAAAGCGTGCGTAGCTCCGCCCACCAATGACGTACAGCCTCGGGGGCGTGTCCATTCAACTCGCCACCCAGCAAAATGGGGAGAAGGGTCAAAGAACCATCACTCTATATCCTGCCGTTTGGCAGATAATCAGCAAGATTGAGGATCGAGCAGTGGCAATCGTGGTTATCACCCTCTTTCCTAACCCCTAACCCTAACCCTAACCCTAACCCCTAACCCCTAACCCTAACCCTAACCCTAACCCTAACCCCTAACCCCTAACCCCCTAACCCTAACCCTAACCCTAACCCCCCTAACCCTAACCCTGACTCCCTCGAGTCCACCTAGCGAGTTTCAGCCTCCTGGGACCATGAATGACCGAGTTACAGCTGCAGTCCCACTCCCCCCCAGCCTGCCTGCCGCAGCTGCTCACCCGGCCTGACCTCCAGCAGACACCAAGCCTCTGGAGCACCACCAGGGCCCCGGTGACACACCACCACACCCAGCCTACAGCAGCTGTAGGCCCGCCTGACCTCCAGCAGACCTCCAGCAGACACCCAGCCTCTGGGGGACATCCAGGCATCAAGTCACACTCCTCCACAGCCAGGCTGCTGCAGCTGGAGGCCCGCATGACCTCCAGCAGACATCCAGCCGGCACCCAGCCTCTGTGGGACATCCAGGCACCAAGTCACACTCCTCCACCCCAGCCTGCTGCTGGCCAGCATGACCTCCAGCAGACACCCAGCCTCTGGAGCACCACCAGGGGCCCACCACACACTCCACCCCAGGCTGCTGCTGGCCGGCATGACCTCCAGCAGGCACCCGGCCTCTGGAGCACCACCAGGGGCCCACCACACACTCCACCCCAGGCTGCTGCTGGCCGGCATGACCTCCAGCAGGCACCCGGCCTCTGGAGCACCACCAGGGGCCCAGCCACACACCCCCAGCCTGCAAGCCTGCTGCTGGCCGGCATGACCTCCAGCAGACACCCGGCCTCTGGAGCACCACCAGGGGCCCACCACACACTCCACCCCAGCCTGACCACCAGGGCCCCGGCTCACCCCGCCAATCCTCCCCTAACCCTAACCTCCACAGCCCCAGCCAGCCCCAGCACTCTGGCACCCTCCACTGGACAGCCCCTGCACTGCACTCTGAATTCGGCTGTTCAAAAGCGCTACACAGGGCAGCATATATGAGACAAACCTGAACATCTCTGCGTATATGGAGCAAACCTGCACGTATCTGCGTATATGGAGCAAACCTGCACGTATCTGCGTATGTGAGACAAACCTGCACATCTCTGCGTATGTGAGACAAACCTGCACATCTCTGCATATGTGAGACAAACCTGAACATCTCTGCGTATGTGAGACAAACCTGAACATCTCTGCGTATATGAGACAAACCTGAACATCTCTGCGTATATGAGACGAACCTGCATATCTCTGCTAATGCCTTCACTTTTTTGACCTGAGGTCAAAGGTCAAGTCTCGGTCTCTGACTGGGTGGCATGCTCCAGTTCTTAGGCCTTGCCCTGCACACTCATCTAACCCTAAAGTCTGAGGGAGCTTCTCTCCACAGCTCCTGTGCCAAGGACTGTCTCTATTACGTTTCATTCGGCCACAGGCTCTCATTCGCCGCTTTCCATGACCATCTACTGCCTTCGGTTCCATAGAAATCAGGCAAAAACGTCCAAAAAGCGTGCGTAGCTCCGCCCACCAATGACGTACAGCCTCGGGGGCGTGTCCATTCAACTCGCCACCCAGCAAAATGGGGAGAAGGGTCAAAGAACCATCACTCTATATCCTGCCGTTTGGCAGATAATCAGCAAGATTGAGGATCGAGCAGTGGCAATCGTGGTTATCACCCTCTTTCCTATGTCAGCCCTGCTCTAGCCCTGCCCCAGCCCCAGCCCCAGCCAGCCCCAGCACTCTGGCACCCTCCACTGGACAGCCCCTGCACTGCACTCTGAATTCGGCTGTTCAAAAGCGCTACACAGGGCAGCATATATGAGACAAACCTGAACATCTCTGCGTATATGGAGCAAACCTGCACGTATCTGCGTATATGGAGCAAACCTGCACGTATCTGCGTATGTGAGACAAACCTGCACGTATCTGCTTATATGAGACAAACCTGAACATCTCTGCGTATAAGATGACCTCCAGCAGGCACCCAGCCTCTGGAGGACCTCCAGGGCCCCGGTCCCACTCCTCCCCAGCCTGCCTGCCGCAGCTGCTCACCCGGCCTGACCTCCAGCAGACACCAAGCCTCTGGAGGACCACCAGGGCCCCGGTGACACACCACCACACCCAGCCTACTGGAGCTGGAGGCCCGCCTGACCTCCAGCAGACATCCAGCAGGCACCCAGCCTCTGGCGGACATCCAGGCACCAAGTCACACTCCTCCACAGCCAGGCTGCTGCAGCTGGAGGCCCGCATGACCTCCAGCAGACATCCAGCAGGCACCCAGCCTCTGGCGGACATCCAGGCACCAAGTCACACTCCTCCACAGCCAGGCTGCTGCAGCTGGAGGCCCGCATGACCTCCAGCAGACATCCAGCAGGCACGCAGCCTCTGTGGGACATCCAGGCACCAAGTCACACTCCTCCACCCCAGCCTGCTGCTGGCCGGCATGACCTCCAGCAGGCACCCGGCCTCTGGAGCACCACCAGGGGCCCAGCCACACACCCCCAGCCTGCCAGCCTGCTGCTGGCCGGCATGACCTCCAGCAGGCACCCGGCCTCTGGAGCACCACCAGGGGCCCACCACACACTCCACCCCAGCCTGACCACCAGGGCCCCGGCTCACACCGCCAATCCTCCCCTGACCCTAACCTCCACAGCCCCCGGCCCGGCCCTCCAGCCGAGCCCGTTCACCCACACTTAAGCACACCCCACTATCCCCCCCTAATACCCGCAGGGCCAGGGTCTTCGTGCCCCTGGTACCCCAAATGTTTGCTCTGAGCCCCTGGTCCCCCGGGAGGACTTAGTGCATTTTTCAGCCGGCTGGCACTTAGTGCATTTTTCAGCCGGGTGCCTCTCATCCCCCTGGTCCTCCGGTTGGGACTTAGTGCATTTTTCAGCCTGCTGGGACTTTGTGCATTTTTCAGCCGGGTGCCTCTCATGCCCCTGGTCCTCCGGCTGGCACTTAGTGCATTTTTCAGCCTGCTGGGACTTTGTGCATTTTTCAGCCGGGTGCCTCTCATGCCCCTGGTCCTCCGGCTGGCACTTAGTGCATTTTTCAGCCTGCTGGGACTTTGTGCATTTTTCAGCCGGGTGCCTCTCATGCCCCTGGTCCTCCGGCTGGGACTTTGTGCATTTTTCATGAAAACTGTACTTTGGAACTTCTCTTTTTATTTAAACATGGTGTCCGTCACGTTTGAGCTCAGAAATGGACTTCTACTGGACAGAAATGGATGAAACTCCAGATTTATGTTCCCAAACCCCCCGTGCTTGTGTGACACTGATTTCAGCTCGATCCGTGGAGATATGAGCCGGTTCTGGCCGCGTGTCCGTCGCGGACTTCCCCCGGTGCTTTTCTCCAATTTGGTCCAAGGGACGGGGCTGGAAAACAATCACACATGTCCCCCAATGTCCCAGGAGTAGACCCTGCGATTCTCAGCTCGACCCGTGCAGAAATGCGTGCGCTGTGGCCTCTGAAGCGGGCCCGAGCGTTCCTCAGCCTTCTACCCGCTGCAGAGTGCTCTTAACCCGGCCAGCGTTTTCCGCTGATCCCCGGTCTAACAACTCGGGCTTGTAACGGCAAAACCGCTGGCCAGAAAATTCTGAAAAAATTCACACATCTTCCCCAACATCCAACGAGTCTGTCACACCGATTTCAGCTCGATCCGTGCAGAAATGCCTGCGCTGTGGTCTCTGAAGCGGGCCCGAGCGTTCGTCAGCTTTCTACCCGCTGCAGAGCACTGCCGTCCCGGCCAGCGTCCTCCGCTGGTCCCCGGTCGACCAACTCGGGCTTGTAACGGCAAAACCGCCGGTCAGAACGTTCTCAAAAAAATCACACATATTCCCCAACATCCAAAGAGTCTGTCACACCGATTTCAGCTCGATCCGTGCAGAAATGCCTGCGCTGTGGTCTCTGAAGCGGGCCCGAGCGTTCGTCAGCTTTCTACCCGCTGCAGAGCACTGCCGTCCCGGCCAGCGTCCTCCGCTGGTCCCCGGTCGACCAACTCGGGCTTGTAACGGCAAAACCGCCGGTCAGAACGTTCTGAAAAAAATCAGACATATTCCCCAACATCCAAAGAGTCTGTCACACCGATTTCAGCTCGATCCGTGCAGAAATGCCTGCGCTGTGGTCTCTGAAGCGGGCCCGAGCGTTCCTCAGCCTTCTACCCGCTGCAGAGCACTGCCGTCCCGGCCAGCGTCCTCCGCTGGTCCCCGGTCGACCAACTCGGGCTTGTAACGGCAAAACCGCCGGTCAGAACGTTCTGAAAAAAATCAGACATATTCCCCAACATCCAAAGAGTCTGTCACACCGATTTCAGCTCGATCCGTGCAGAAATGCCTGCGCTGTGGTCTCTGAAGCGGGCCCGAGCGTTCGTCAGCTTTCTACCCGCTGCAGAGCACTGCCGTCCCGGCCAGCGTCCTCCGCTGGTCCCCGGTCGACCAACTCGGGCTTGTAACGGCAAAACCGCCGGTCAGAACGTTCTCAAAAAAATCACACATATTCCCCAACATCCAAAGAGTCTGTCACACCGATTTCAGCTCGATCCGTGCAGAAATGCCTGCGCTGTGGTCTCTGAAGCGGGCCCGAGCGTTCGTCAGCTTTCTACACGCTGCAGAGCACTGCCGTCCCGGCCAGCGTCCTCCGCTGGTCCCCGGTCGACCAACTCGGGCTTGTAACGGCAAAACCGCCGGTCAGAACGTTCTCAAAAAAATCACACATATTCCCCAACATCCAAAGAGTCTGTCACACCGATTTCAGCTCGATCCGTGCAGAAATGCCTGCGCTGTGGTCTCTGAAGCGGGCCCGAGCGTTCGTCAGCTTTCTACCCGCTGCAGAGCACTGCCGTCCCGGCCAGCGTCCTCCGCTGGTCCCCGGTCGACCAACTCGGGCTTGTAACGGCAAAACCGCCGGTCAGAACGTTCTGAAAAAAATCAGACATATTCCCCAACATCCAAAGAGTCTGTCACACCGATTTCAGCTCGATCCGTGCAGAAATGCCTGCGCTGTGGTCTCTGAAGCGGGCCCGAGCGTTCCTCAGCCTTCTACCCGCTGCAGAGCACTGCCGTCCCGGCCAGCGTCCTCCGCTGGTCCCCGGTCGACCAAGTCTGGCTTGTAACGGAAAAACCGCCAGTCAGAAAATTCTGAAAAAATTCACAGATGTTCCCCAACATCCAAAGAGTCTGTCACACCGATTTCATACCGATCTGTCCAGAAATGACCGAGTTATAGCCGCTGTCCACGAACTCCACCTGACGTTTTCAATGTAAAGTCTCACCCGTGTACAAGAGGTCATAACTTCCCCAAACATGATCCGAAATGGATGGGAATTAATATTTGGGGTCCTTGAACCATTCCCAACAGGTGTGTGAAGTTTGGTGAGGATCAGACCTGTAGAAAAAGATCGTTAAATGCACTTTGGAGATGACTTTGAAGCAAGATGGAGGCCGTCACGTTGGAGCAAATAAATAAATTTCTCCCGGACAGAAATGGATTAAACTCCAGATACGTGTTCAGCAGCCCCCCGTGCTTGTGTGACTTTAATTTCAGATCGATCCGTTCGCATATGTCCACCGTATGTCCGACAGAAACTGGTGTGTACACGGCTGGGACTTTACAGTGGCAGCCTTAGGTCCACTTCGTGTACACGGACCTAGCGTAGTCCTACGGTCACGTAGAAAGCTGAAACTCCACACACAGGGTCCAGGAGGTCCAGTCACACGGCCACACTGATTTCAGACCAATCTGTCCAGAAATGAGCTCGCAGTAGCCCCTGTCCTTCCGTGAATGTGTCGGAACGGGCGAACTTTTCAAGATGGCCGCCGAGAGGTTTTCGGACCATTACTGGCGAACGCCTTGCTCTGCTGCTGCTGGCCGGCATGACCTCCAGCAGGCACCCGGCCTCTGGAGCACCACCAGGGGCCCACCACACACTCCACCCCAGCCTGACCACCAGGGCCCCGGCTCACCCCGCCAACCCTCCCCTAACCCTAACCTCCACAGCCCCAGCCCCAGCCCCAGCCAGCCCCAGCACTCTGGCACCCTCCACTGGACAGCCCCTGCACTGCACTCTGAATTCGGCTGTTCAAAAGCGCTACACAGGGCAGCATATATGAGACAAACCTGCACATCTCTGCATATATGGAGCAAACCTGCACGTATCTGCGTATATGGAGCAAACCTGCACGTATCTGCTTATATGAGACAAACCTGAACATCTCTGCGTATATGATGACCTCCAGCAGGCACCCAGCCTCTGGAGGACCTCTAGGGCCCCGGTCCCACTCCTCCCCAGACTGCCTGCCGCAGATGCTCACCCGGCCTGACCTCCAGCAGACACCAAGCCTCTGGAGGACCACCAGGGCCCCAGTCCCACTCCCCCCCAGCCTGCCTGCCGCAGCTGCTCACCCGGCCTGACCTCCGGCAGACACCAAGCCTTTGGAGGACCACCAGGGCCCCGGTGACACACCACCACACCCAGCCTACTGGAGCTGGAGGCCCGCCTGACCTCCAGCAGACATCCAGCAGGCACCCAGCCTCTGGCGGACATCCAGGCACCAAGTCACACTCCTCCACAGCCAGGCTGCTGCAGCTGGAGGCCCGCATGACCTCCAGCAGACATCCAGCAGGCACCAAGCCTCTGGGGGACATCCAGGCACCAAGTCACACTCCTCCACAGCCAGGCTGCTGCAGCTGGAGGCCCGCATGACCTCCAGCAGACATCCAGCAGGCACCCAGCCTCTGTGGGACATCCAGGCACCAAGTCACACTCCTCCACCCCAGACTGCTGCTGGCCGGCATGACCTCCAGCAGGCACCCAGCCTCTGGAGCACCACCAGGGGCCCACCACACACTCCACCCCAGGCTGCTGCTGGCCGGCATGACCTCCAGCAGGCACCCGGCCTCTGGAGCACCAACAGGGGCCCAGCCACACACCCCCAGCCTGCCAGCCTGCTGCTGGCCGGCATGACCTCCAGCAGGCACCCGGCCTCTGGAGCACCACCAGGGGCCCACCACACACTCCACCCCAGCCTGACCACCAGGGCCCCGGCTCACCCCGCCAATCCTCCCCTAACCCTAACCTCCACAGCCCCAGCCCCAGCCCCAGCCAGCCCCAGCACTCTGGCACCCTCCACTGGACAGCCCCTGCACTGCACTCTGAATTCGGTTGTTCAAAAGCGCTACACAGGGCAGCATATATGAGACAAACCTGAACATCTCTGCGTATATGGAGCAAACCTGCACGTATCTGCGTATATGGAGCAAACCTGCACGTATCTGCGTATGTGAGACAAACCTGCACATCTCTGCGTATGTGAGACAAACCTGCACATCTCTGCGTATGTGAGACAAACCTGAACATCTCTGCTTATATGAGACAAACCTGAACATCTCTGCGTATATGAGACGAACCTGCATATCTCTGCTAATGCCTTCACTTTTTTGACCTGAGGTCAAAGGTCAAGTCTCGGTCTCTGACTGGGTGGCATGCTCCAGTTCTTAGGCCTTGCCCTGCACACTCATCTAACCCTAAAGTCTGAGGGAGCTTCTCTCCACAGCTCCTGTGCCAAGGACTGTCTCTATTACGTTTCATTCGGCCACAGGCTCTCATTCGCCGCTTTCCATGACCATCTACTGCCTTCGGTTCCATAGAAATCAGGCAAAAACGTCCAAAAAGCGTGCGTAGCTCCGCCCACCAATGACGTACAGCCTCGGGGGCGTGTCCATTCAACTCGCCACCCAGCAAAATGGGGAGAAGGGTCAAAGAACCATCACTCTATATCCTGCCGTTTGGCAGATAATCAGCAAGATTGAGGATCGAGCAGTGGCAATCGTGGTTATCACCCTCTTTCCTATGTCAGCCCTGCTCTAGCCCTGCCCCAGCCCCAGCCCCAGCCAGCCCCAGCACTCTGGCACCCTCCACTGGACAGCCCCTGCACTGCACTCTGAATTCGGCTGTTCAAAAGCGCTACACAGGGCAGCATATATGAGACAAACCTGAACATCTCTGCGTATATGGAGCAAACCTGCACGTATCTGCGTATATGGAGCAAACCTGCACGTATCTGCGTATGTGAGACAAACCTGCACATCTCTGCGTATGTGAGACAAACCTGCACATCTCTGCGTATGTGAGACAAACCTGAACATCTCTGCGTATATGAGACAAACCTGAACATCTCTGCGTATATGAGACGAACCTGCATATCTCTGCTAATGCCTTCACTTTTTTGACCTGAGGTCAAAGGTCAAGTCTCGGTCTCTGACTGGGTGGCATGCTCCAGTTCTTAGGCCTTGCCCTGCACACTCATCTAACCCTAAAGTCTGAGGGAGCTTCTCTCCACAGCTCCTGTGCCAAGGACTGTCTCTATTACGTTTCATTCGGCCACAGGCTCTCATTCGCCGCTTTCCATGACCATCTACTGCCTTCGGTTCCATAGAAATCAGGCAAAAACGTCCAAAAAGCGTGCGTAGCTCCGCCCACCAATGACGTACAGCCTCGGGGGCGTGTCCATTCAACTCGCCACCCAGCAAAATGGGGAGAAGGGTCAAAGAACCATCACTCTATATCCTGCCGTTTGGCAGATAATCAGCAAGATTGAGGATCGAGCAGTGGCAATCGTGGTTATCACCCTCTTTCCTATGTCAGCCCTGCTCTAGCCCTGCCCCAGCCCCAGCCCCAGCCAGCCCCAGCACTCTGGCACCCTCCACTGGACAGCCCCTGCACTGCACTCTGAATTCGGCTGTTCAAAAGCGCTACACAGGGCAGCATATATGAGACAAACCTGCACATCTCTGCGTATATGGAGCAAACCTGCACGTATCTGCGTATATGGAGCAAACCTGCACGTATCTGCGTATGTGAGACAAACCTGCACATCTCTGCGTATGTGAGACAAACCTGCACATCTCTGCGTATGTGAGACAAACCTGAACATCTCTGCGTATATGAGACAAACCTGAACATCTCTGCGTATATGAGACGAACCTGCATATCTCTGCTAATGCCTTCACTTTTTTGACCTGAGGTCAAAGGTCAAGTCTCGGTCTCTGACTGGGTGGCATGCTCCAGTTCTTAGGCCTTGCCCTGCACACTCATCTAACCCTAAAGTCTGAGGGAGCTTCTCTCCACAGCTCCTGTGCCAAGGACTGTCTCTATTACGTTTCATTCGGCCACAGGCTCTCATTCGCCGCTTTCCATGACCATCTACTGCCTTCGGTTCCATAGAAATCAGGCAAAAACGTCCAAAAAGCGTGCGTAGCTCCGCCCACCAATGACGTACAGCCTCGGGGGCGTGTCCATTCAACTCGCCACCCAGCAAAATGGGGAGAAGGGTCAAAGAACCATCACTCTATATCCTGCCGTTTGGCAGATAATCAGCAAGATTGAGGATCGAGCAGTGGCAATCGTGGTTATCACCCTCTTTCCTATGTCAGCCCTGCTCTAGCCCTGCCCCAGCCCCAGCCCCAGCCAGCCCCAGCACTCTGGCACCCTCCACTGGACAGCCCCTGCACTGCACTCTGAATTCGGCTGTTCAAAAGCGCTACACAGGGCAGCATATATGAGACAAACCTGCACATCTCTGCGTATATGGAGCAAACCTGCACGTATCTGCGTATATGGAGCAAACCTGCACGTATCTGCGTATGTGAGACAAACCTGCACATCTCTGCGTATGTGAGACAAACCTGCACATCTCTGCGTATGTGAGACAAACCTGAACATCTCTGCGTATATGAGACAAACCTGAACATCTCTGCGTATATGAGACGAACCTGCATATCTCTGCTAATGCCTTCACTTTTTTGACCTGAGGTCAAAGGTCAAGTCTCGGTCTCTGACTGGGTGGCATGCTCCAGTTCTTAGGCCTTGCCCTGCACACTCATCTAACCCTAAAGTCTGAGGGAGCTTCTCTCCACAGCTCCTGTGCCAAGGACTGTCTCTATTACGTTTCATTCGGCCACAGGCTCTCATTCGCCGCTTTCCATGACCATCTACTGCCTTCGGTTCCATAGAAATCAGGCAAAAACGTCCAAAAAGCGTGCGTAGCTCCGCCCACCAATGACGTACAGCCTCGGGGGCGTGTCCATTCAACTCGCCACCCAGCAAAATGGGGAGAAGGGTCAAAGAACCATCACTCTATATCCTGCCGTTTGGCAGATAATCAGCAAGATTGAGGATCGAGCAGTGGCAATCGTGGTTATCACCCTCTTTCCTATGTCAGCCCTGCTCTAGCCCTGCCCCAGCCCCAGCCCCAGCCAGCCCCAGCACTCTGGCACCCTCCACTGGACAGCCCCTGCACTGCACTCTGAATTCGGCTGTTCAAAAGCGCTACACAGGGCAGCATATATGAGACAAACCTGAACATCTCTGCGTATATGGAGCAAACCTGCACGTATCTGCGTATATGGAGCAAACCTGCACGTATCTGCGTATATGAGACAAACCTGCACATCTCTGCGTATGTGAGACAAACCTGAACATCTCTGCGTATGTGAGACAAACCTGAACATCTCTGCGTATATGAGACAAACCTGAACATCTCTGCGTATATGAGACGAACCTGCATATCTCTGCTAATGCCTTCACTTTTTTGACCTGAGGTCAAAGGTCAAGTCTCGGTCTCTGACTGGGTGGCATGCTCCAGTTCTTAGGCCTTGCCCTGCACACTCATCTAACCCTAAAGTCTGAGGGAGCTTCTCTCCACAGCTCCTGTGCCAAGGACTGTCTCTATTACGTTTCATTCGGCCACAGGCTCTCATTCGCCGCTTTCCATGACCATCTACTGCCTTCGGTTCCATAGAAATCAGGCAAAAACGTCCAAAAAGCGTGCGTAGCTCCGCCCACCAATGACGTACAGCCTCGGGGGCGTGTCCATTCAACTCGCCACCCAGCAAAATGGGGAGAAGGGTCAAAGAACCATCACTCTATATCCTGCCGTTTGGCAGATAATCAGCAAGATTGAGGATCGAGCAGTGGCAATCGTGGTTATCACCCTCTTTCCTATGTCAGCCCTGCTCTAGCCCTGCCCCAGCCCCAGCCCCAGCCAGCCCCAGCACTCTGGCACCCTCCACTGGACAGCCCCTGCACTGCACTCTGAATTCGGCTGTTCAAAAGCGCTACACAGGGCAGCATATATGAGACAAACCTGCACATCTCTGCGTATATGGAGCAAACCTGCACGTATCTGCGTATATGGAGCAAACCTGCACGTATCTGCGTATGTGAGACAAACCTGCACATCTCTGCGTATGTGAGACAAACCTGCACATCTCTGCGTATGTGAGACAAACCTGAACATCTCTGCGTATATGAGACAAACCTGAACATCTCTGCGTATATGAGACGAACCTGCATATCTCTGCTAATGCCTTCACTTTTTTGACCTGAGGTCAAAGGTCAAGTCTCGGTCTCTGACTGGGTGGCATGCTCCAGTTCTTAGGCCTTGCCCTGCACACTCATCTAACCCTAAAGTCTGAGGGAGCTTCTCTCCACAGCTCCTGTGCCAAGGACTGTCTCTATTACGTTTCATTCGGCCACAGGCTCTCATTCGCCGCTTTCCATGACCATCTACTGCCTTCGGTTCCATAGAAATCAGGCAAAAACGTCCAAAAAGCGTGCGTAGCTCCGCCCACCAATGACGTACAGCCTCGGGGGCGTGTCCATTCAACTCGCCACCCAGCAAAATGGGGAGAAGGGTCAAAGAACCATCACTCTATATCCTGCCGTTTGGCAGATAATCAGCAAGATTGAGGATCGAGCAGTGGCAATCGTGGTTATCACCCTCTTTCCTATGTCAGCCCTGCTCTAGCCCTGCCCCAGCCCCAGCCCCAGCCAGCCCCAGCACTCTGGCACCCTCCACTGGACAGTCCCCTGCACTGCACTCTGAATTCGGCTGTTCAAAAGCGCTACACAGGGCAGCATATATGAGACAAACCTGCACATCTCTGCGTATATGGAGCAAACCTGCACGTATCTGCGTATATGGAGCAAACCTGCACGTATCTGCGTATGTGAGACAAACCTGTACATCTCTGCGTATGTGAGACAAACCTGCACATCTCTGCGTATGTGAGACAAACCTGAACATCTCTGCGTATATGAGACAAACCTGAACATCTCTGCGTATATGAGACGAACCTGCATATCTCTGCTAATGCCTTCACTTTTTTGACCTGAGGTCAAAGGTCAAGTCTCGGTCTCTGACTGGGTGGCATGCTCCAGTTCTTAGGCCTTGCCCTGCACACTCATCTAACCCTAAAGTCTGAGGGAGCTTCTCTCCACAGCTCCTGTGCCAAGGACTGTCTCTATTACGTTTCATTCGGCCACAGGCTCTCATTCGCCGCTTTCCATGACCATCTACTGCCTTCGGTTCCATAGAAATCAGGCAAAAACGTCCAAAAAGCGTGCGTAGCTCCGCCCACCAATGACGTACAGCCTCGGGGGCGTGTCCATTCAACTCGCCACCCAGCAAAATGGGGAGAAGGGTCAAAGAACCATCACTCTATATCCTGCCGTTTGGCAGATAATCAGCAAGATTGAGGATCGAGCAGTGGCAATCGTGGTTATCACCCTCTTTCCTATGTCAGCCCTGCTCTAGCCCTGCCCCAGCCCCAGCCCCAGCCAGCCCCAGCACTCTGGCACCCTCCACTGGACAGCCCCTGCACTGCACTCTGAATTCGGCTGTTCAAAAGCGCTACACAGGGCAGCATATATGAGACAAACCTGCACATCTCTGCGTATATGGAGCAAACCTGCACGTATCTGCGTATATGGAGCAAACCTGCACGTATCTGCGTATGTGAGACAAACCTGCACATCTCTGCGTATGTGAGACAAACCTGCACATCTCTGCGTATGTGAGACAAACCTGAACATCTCTGCGTATATGAGACAAACCTGAACATCTCTGCGTATATGAGACGAACCTGCATATCTCTGCTAATGCCTTCACTTTTTTGACCTGAGGTCAAAGGTCAAGTCTCGGTCTCTGACTGGGTGGCATGCTCCAGTTCTTAGGCCTTGCCCTGCACACTCATCTAACCCTAAAGTCTGAGGGAGCTTCTCTCCACAGCTCCTGTGCCAAGGACTGTCTCTATTACGTTTCATTCGGCCACAGGCTCTCATTCGCCGCTTTCCATGACCATCTACTGCCTTCGGTTCCATAGAAATCAGGCAAAAACGTCCAAAAAGCGTGCGTAGCTCCGCCCACCAATGACGTACAGCCTCGGGGGCGTGTCCATTCAACTCGCCACCCAGCAAAATGGGGAGAAGGGTCAAAGAACCATCACTCTATATCCTGCCGTTTGGCAGATAATCAGCAAGATTGAGGATCGAGCAGTGGCAATCGTGGTTATCACCCTCTTTCCTATGTCAGCCCTGCTCTAGCCCTGCCCCAGCCCCAGCCCCAGCCAGCCCCAGCACTCTGGCACCCTCCACTGGACAGCCCCTGCACTGCACTCTGAATTCGGCTGTTCAAAAGCGCTACACAGGGCAGCATATATGAGACAAACCTGAACATCTCTGCGTATATGGAGCAAACCTGCACGTATCTGCGTATATGGAGCAAACCTGCACGTATCTGCGTATGTGAGACAAACCTGCACATCTCTGCGTATGTGAGACAAACCTGAACATCTCTGCGTATGTGAGACAAACCTGAACATCTCTGCGTATATGAGACAAACCTGAACATCTCTGCGTATATGAGACGAACCTGCATATCTCTGCTAATGCCTTCACTTTTTTGACCTGAGGTCAAAGGTCAAGTCTCGGTCTCTGACTGGGTGGCATGCTCCAGTTCTTAGGCCTTGCCCTGCACACTCATCTAACCCTAAAGTCTGAGGGAGCTTCTCTCCACAGCTCCTGTGCCAAGGACTGTCTCTATTACGTTTCATTCGGCCACAGGCTCTCATTCGCCGCTTTCCATGACCATCTACTGCCTTCGGTTCCATAGAAATCAGGCAAAAACGTCCAAAAAGCGTGCGTAGCTCCGCCCACCAATGACGTACAGCCTCGGGGGCGTGTCCATTCAACTCGCCACCCAGCAAAATGGGGAGAAGGGTCAAAGAACCATCACTCTATATCCTGCCGTTTGGCAGATAATCAGCAAGATTGAGGATCGAGCAGTGGCAATCGTGGTTATCACCCTCTTTCCTATGTCAGCCCTGCTCTAGCCCTGCCCCAGCCCCAGCCCCAGCCAGCCCCAGCACTCTGGCACCCTCCACTGGACAGCCCCTGCACTGCACTCTGAATTCGGCTGTTCAAAAGCGCTACACAGGGCAGCATATATGAGACAAACCTGAACATCTCTGCGTATATGGAGCAAACCTGCACGTATCTGCGTATATGGAGCAAACCTGCACGTATCTGCGTATGTGAGACAAACCTGCACATCTCTGCGTATGTGAGACAAACCTGCACATCTCTGCGTATGTGAGACAAACCTGAACATCTCTGCGTATATGAGACAAACCTGAACATCTCTGCGTATATGAGACGAACCTGCATATCTCTGCTAATGCCTTCACTTTTTTGACCTGAGGTCAAAGGTCAAGTCTCGGTCTCTGACTGGGTGGCATGCTCCAGTTCTTAGGCCTTGCCCTGCACACTCATCTAACCCTAAAGTCTGAGGGAGCTTCTCTCCACAGCTCCTGTGCCAAGGACTGTCTCTATTACGTTTCATTCGGCCACAGGCTCTCATTCGCCGCTTTCCATGACCATCTACTGCCTTCGGTTCCATAGAAATCAGGCAAAAACGTCCAAAAAGCGTGCGTAGCTCCGCCCACCAATGACGTACAGCCTCGGGGGCGTGTCCATTCAACTCGCCACCCAGCAAAATGGGGAGAAGGGTCAAAGAACCATCACTCTATATCCTGCCGTTTGGCAGATAATCAGCAAGATTGAGGATCGAGCAGTGGCAATCGTGGTTATCACCCTCTTTCCTATGTCAGCCCTGCTCTAGCCCTGCCCCAGCCCCAGCCCCAGCCAGCCCCAGCACTCTGGCACCCTCCACTGGACAGCCCCTGCACTGCACTCTGAATTCGGCTGTTCAAAAGCGCTACACAGGGCAGCATATATGAGACAAACCTGAACATCTCTGCGTATATGGAGCAAACCTGCACGTATCTGCGTATATGGAGCAAACCTGCACGTATCTGCGTATGTGAGACAAACCTGCACATCTCTGCGTATGTGAGACAAACCTGAACATCTCTGCGTATGTGAGACAAACCTGAACATCTCTGCGTATATGAGACAAACCTGAACATCTCTGCGTATATGAGACGAACCTGCATATCTCTGCTAATGCCTTCACTTTTTTGACCTGAGGTCAAAGGTCAAGTCTCGGTCTCTGACTGGGTGGCATGCTCCAGTTCTTAGGCCTTGCCCTGCACACTCATCTAACCCTAAAGTCTGAGGGAGCTTCTCTCCACAGCTCCTGTGCCAAGGACTGTCTCTATTACGTTTCATTCGGCCACAGGCTCTCATTCGCCGCTTTCCATGACCATCTACTGCCTTCGGTTCCATAGAAATCAGGCAAAAACGTCCAAAAAGCGTGCGTAGCTCCGCCCACCAATGACGTACAGCCTCGGGGGCGTGTCCATTCAACTCGCCACCCAGCAAAATGGGGAGAAGGGTCAAAGAACCATCACTCTATATCCTGCCGTTTGGCAGATAATCAGCAAGATTGAGGATCGAGCAGTGGCAATCGTGGTTATCACCCTCTTTCCTATGTCAGCCCTGCTCTAGCCCTGCCCCAGCCCCAGCCCCAGCCAGCCCCAGCACTCTGGCACCCTCCACTGGACAGCCCCTGCACTGCACTCTGAATTCGGCTGTTCAAAAGCGCTACACAGGGCAGCATATATGAGACAAACCTGAACATCTCTGCGTATATGGAGCAAACCTGCACGTATCTGCGTATATGGAGCAAACCTGCACGTATCTGCGTATGTGAGACAAACCTGCACATCTCTGCGTATGTGAGACAAACCTGCACATCTCTGCGTATGTGAGACAAACCTGAACATCTCTGCGTATATGAGACAAACCTGAACATCTCTGCGTATATGAGACGAACCTGCATATCTCTGCTAATGCCTTCACTTTTTTGACCTGAGGTCAAAGGTCAAGTCTCGGTCTCTGACTGGGTGGCATGCTCCAGTTCTTAGGCCTTGCCCTGCACACTCATCTAACCCTAAAGTCTGAGGGAGCTTCTCTCCACAGCTCCTGTGCCAAGGACTGTCTCTATTACGTTTCATTCGGCCACAGGCTCTCATTCGCCGCTTTCCATGACCATCTACTGCCTTCGGTTCCATAGAAATCAGGCAAAAACGTCCAAAAAGCGTGCGTAGCTCCGCCCACCAATGACGTACAGCCTCGGGGGCGTGTCCATTCAACTCGCCACCCAGCAAAATGGGGAGAAGGGTCAAAGAACCATCACTCTATATCCTGCCGTTTGGCAGATAATCAGCAAGATTGAGGATCGAGCAGTGGCAATCGTGGTTATCACCCTCTTTCCTATGTCAGCCCTGCTCTAGCCCTGCCCCAGCCCCAGCCCCAGCCAGCCCCAGCACTCTGGCACCCTCCACTGGACAGCCCCTGCACTGCACTCTGAATTCGGCTGTTCAAAAGCGCTACACAGGGCAGCATATATGAGACAAACCTGCACATCTCTGCGTATATGGAGCAAACCTGCACGTATCTGCGTATATGGAGCAAACCTGCACGTATCTGCGTATGTGAGACAAACCTGCACATCTCTGCGTATGTGAGACAAACCTGCACATCTCTGCGTATGTGAGACAAACCTGAACATCTCTGCGTATATGAGACAAACCTGAACATCTCTGCGTATATGAGACGAACCTGCATATCTCTGCTAATGCCTTCACTTTTTTGACCTGAGGTCAAAGGTCAAGTCTCGGTCTCTGACTGGGTGGCATGCTCCAGTTCTTAGGCCTTGCCCTGCACACTCATCTAACCCTAAAGTCTGAGGGAGCTTCTCTCCACAGCTCCTGTGCCAAGGACTGTCTCTATTACGTTTCATTCGGCCACAGGCTCTCATTCGCCGCTTTCCATGACCATCTACTGCCTTCGGTTCCATAGAAATCAGGCAAAAACGTCCAAAAAGCGTGCGTAGCTCCGCCCACCAATGACGTACAGCCTCGGGGGCGTGTCCATTCAACTCGCCACCCAGCAAAATGGGGAGAAGGGTCAAAGAACCATCACTCTATATCCTGCCGTTTGGCAGATAATCAGCAAGATTGAGGATCGAGCAGTGGCAATCGTGGTTATCACCCTCTTTCCTATGTCAGCCCTGCTCTAGCCCTGCCCCAGCCCCAGCCCCAGCCAGCCCCAGCACTCTGGCACCCTCCACTGGACAGCCCCTGCACTGCACTCTGAATTCGGCTGTTCAAAAGCGCTACACAGGGCAGCATATATGAGACAAACCTGAACATCTCTGCGTATATGGAGCAAACCTGCACGTATCTGCGTATATGGAGCAAACCTGCACGTATCTGCGTATGTGAGACAAACCTGCACATCTCTGCGTATGTGAGACAAACCTGCACATCTCTGCGTATGTGAGACAAACCTGAACATCTCTGCGTATATGAGACAAACCTGAACATCTCTGCGTATATGAGACGAACCTGCATATCTCTGCTAATGCCTTCACTTTTTTGACCTGAGGTCAAAGGTCAAGTCTCGGTCTCTGACTGGGTGGCATGCTCCAGTTCTTAGGCCTTGCCCTGCACACTCATCTAACCCTAAAGTCTGAGGGAGCTTCTCTCCACAGCTCCTGTGCCAAGGACTGTCTCTATTACGTTTCATTCGGCCACAGGCTCTCATTCGCCGCTTTCCATGACCATCTACTGCCTTCGGTTCCATAGAAATCAGGCAAAAACGTCCAAAAAGCGTGCGTAGCTCCGCCCACCAATGACGTACAGCCTCGGGGGCGTGTCCATTCAACTCGCCACCCAGCAAAATGGGGAGAAGGGTCAAAGAACCATCACTCTATATCCTGCCGTTTGGCAGATAATCAGCAAGATTGAGGATCGAGCAGTGGCAATCGTGGTTATCACCCTCTTTCCTATGTCAGCCCTGCTCTAGCCCTGCCCCAGCCCCAGCCCCAGCCAGCCCCAGCACTCTGGCACCCTCCACTGGACAGCCCCTGCACTGCACTCTGAATTCGGCTGTTCAAAAGCGCTACACAGGGCAGCATATATGAGACAAACCTGAACATCTCTGCGTATATGGAGCAAACCTGCACGTATCTGCGTATATGGAGCAAACCTGCACGTATCTGCTTATATGAGACAAACCTGAACATCTCTGCGTATATGATGACCTCCAGCAGGCACCCAGCCTCTGGAGCACCAACAGGGGCCCAGCCACACACCCCCAGCCTGCCAGCCTGCTGCTGGCCGGCATGACCTCCAGCAGGCACCCGGCCTCTGGAGCACCACCAGGGGCCCACCACACACTCCACCCCAGCCTGACCACCAGGGCCCCGGCTCACCCCGCCAATCCTCCCCTAACCCTAACCTCCACAGCCCCAGCCCCAGCCCCAGCCAGCCCCAGCACTCTGGCACCCTCCACTGGACAGCCCCTGCACTGCACTCTGAATTCGGCTGTTCAAAAGCGCTACACAGGGCAGCATATATGAGACAAACCTGAACATCTCTGCGTATATGGAGCAAACCTGCACGTATCTGCGTATATGGAGCAAACCTGCACGTATCTGCGTATGTGAGACAAACCTGCACATCTCTGCGTATGTGAGACAAACCTGCACATCTCTGCGTATGTGAGACAAACCTGAACATCTCTGCGTATATGAGACAAACCTGAACATCTCTGCGTATATGAGACAAACCTGCATATCTCTGCTAATGCCTTCACTTTTTTGACCTGAGGTCAAAGGTCAAGTCTCGGTCTCTGACTGGGTGGCATGCTCCAGTTCTTAGGCCTTGCCCTGCACACTCATCTAACCCTAAAGTCTGAGGGAGCTTCTCTCCACAGCTCCTGTGCCAAGGACTGTCTCTATTACGTTTCATTCGGCCACAGGCTCTCATTCGCCGCTTTCCATGACCATCTACTGCCTTCGGTTCCATAGAAATCAGGCAAAAACGTCCAAAAAGCGTGCGTAGCTCCGCCCACCAATGACGTACAGCCTCGGGGGCGTGTCCATTCAACTCGCCACCCAGCAAAATGGGGAGAAGGGTCAAAGAACCATCACTCTATATCCTGCCGTTTGGCAGATAATCAGCAAGATTGAGGAT